>NC_056726.1:1649812399-1650002399 GCF_019279795.1 Protopterus annectens
ATACAAAAGTTATACAAGAAATTATACAAAAAAAATACAAGACATACAGTACACCAGAAGTTACATTTTGTGCTATTATAGCTGACATTTGTATTATACAATCATCTCACATAATTCCTTATTATAGTGTAGACGTTGTAGTTTCTCAAAGTAAGCTGAAGAAGGGTTTGTAGGGCAGAAATTGGATAGAAAAAGATGAGGTTAGAGATTATCTAGACATGAGTGATATCATAGATTATGAGGTGGCCAGGAAAGAAGAAAATGTATCATCAGAAGCTACTAAAACTAGTTAGCCTGGAGTAATACAGGAACAAAGTCAGGTGTCATAAAGGTAATTTTTAAGAATCTTTTTGAATTGGTTGGTATTTGTGTTGGTTCTGATGCTGTGAGGTAGTGAATTCCACTTTGTTGCTACATGATGAGAAAATAATGAGTTCCCTGACGTATTAGTGGATTTGGACACTTGTAGTAGAGATTTATTTGTTGAGCGATGACTTCTATTTGTGGTATGGGGGTGGAGAATATTTAGAAGGGCAGGGTTTTTTTCAGGTTGATATACTAGTTTGTGTGCTAAAGTTAATTGGTTATAGGATAGAAGTTGTGAGAGTTTTAACCAGGAGAGTTTTGTTTAAGGAATGATGATGGTGGGTATGATGTGGGCAGTCAGTTGCAAATTTAACTGTTTTATTGTAGCATGTTTCAAGTTTAATTAAATCTGTCTTTTTAAAGCTGGTGAGTATTGGGGAAGCATACAGAAGTTTTGATAGAAGTTGGTTTCTAGCAATAGCAAACCTAGAGGTGTTAGATAATTTTTTATTTCTGTAAAGCGTACCCATTTTTTTGTGAACTTTCTTAATTGTTTGTGCTATATGTATGTCCATCTATTATTACACCTAGTAGCTTTGTTTGTGAATCAGCATTAATTTTTGTATTATTCCTAGCTCTAATGTAGAAGGCGTGTGTGGGGGGGGGGGGGGGGGTCTTGTGGATTGAAAGATCCTGAGTTTTGTTTTAATGGGGTTGAATAGGAGCTGATGGTTAGAGAGCCATAGCTCAGTATATAAGAATGATTTCTGGGTTATATTATGGAGGTGTTGCAGGTTATTAGCAGCACATATAAGTGTTGTGTCATCTGCATATTAGATAGTTGATACCAGTGGGGTAGCACTATGGAGGTTGTTTGTAAAAACAGTGAAGAATAGCATCCCAAGTACTGAGCCTTGAGGTACTCCTAGTGTGACGGGAAGAGGGGGGGATAGGACATTAAGCCATTTTACAGATTGTTGACAGTCCTGTAGATAGCTTTGGATCATTGAAGTGCAGAGGGGCTGAGGTTAAATTTGGAGAATGTATTTAATAGTTTGGAGTGGGAGACCATATCAAAGGCCTTGGACATGTCTAGAAAGACAGCAGAGACTATTTTACCATTGTTTCTGAGTTGGTTGATGGTATTGATAAAACTGAGAAGTGCAGTTGTGGTAATATGATGGGGCCTGAAACCATGTTGACAGGTTGCTAACATGTTGTTGAAGGTAAGATAATGAATCAGCTGGGAGTGGATACATCTTTCGAGGAGTTTTGATAGTGGAGAGAGAATAATGATTGGTCTGTAGTTGGTCAACTCTGTGGAATTTCTGCCTTTGTGTAAGGGGATAATGTGTGCAATTTTCCATATTGCTGGGACATGTTGCTCTGCTATGGACCTATTAATAAGGATCGACACTGGATAAGATATGGCTTCAGCTGCTAGTTTTAAATATTCGACTGGTAACGTGCCAGCTGCTATTGAAGAGGGTTTAAGCTTTTTCAGTAGTGTCATAATGGTAGCTGTGGGAACAGGCTGAAAGGAGAAGGAGTTGGAGTTAATATTGAATATTATTTATCTATTATTTATTTATTTAACATTTGTTTACTGGGAAAGTCCGACTTGGAACAAAGCCATTTTTCCGTGGATGCCAGGGAGAAATGCTCCAGATGCATGTCTTTGTAACATGGGAGGAAACCAGAGTACCCGGAGGAAACCCACACAAATGCAGGGAGGACATGCACACTCCACACAGAAGGCACCCAAGCCGTGAGTCAAACTGGAGAACCTCTTGCTGTGAGGCAACAACACTACTGCTGCAGCACTGCACAAATTTATAGGTAAGCAATGTTTGCCAAGCTTTGTCTCTTTTCCTAAGTAGCATTCTGGTGTCATTAGTAAGCCATGGAGTGTATGTGGTTTTAATACAAATTGACCTGAGGGGGTAATTTGTTTAGAATTTCAAGGAAGGTACTATTGAAATAATCTAGTGCAGCTTCAAGGGGCAGGTTTTTTAGTAGAGACCAGTTACATTGTTTTAGGGTATTGATTAGGTCTTGAGGGTCAAATTTTTTCAGTACTGATGTTTTTTCTCAATAGATAGGTTGGCATATGGTCACTAAAGCTGTCATATAAGCAACCACTAATCTGATAATTCTGAGGTTTGTTGGTTAGTGCCCAATCTGGTATAGATTGACAGTTGGAGTTTTTGTCTATCCGTGTAGAAGCTTGAATGAGTTGTGTGTTGCTATAGAGGTTGATGCGATTGCTAGGGTTAAGTGAATTACAAGTTGTCCAGTCTATATTAAAGTCACCCATAATGATAGTTTCATGGGCTATGGAATTTGATATAGTCTGGATGTTGACATGCTCTATATTGGAGATGCTGTTTTCAGGTGGGACATAAGTAGCTAGAATGGATATGAATTTGTTTTCTTTAAGCTGAAGTTTAGTAGGTAGGATTTCTATGTTTTTGAGGTTATCTATGTTTAGGCTTTGTGGAAAAATTGCAAGACTACTCTTAAATAAGATGGCTACCCCTCCACCTCTTTTTATCTTCCTGTTTGCTCTAATAATGCTGTAACCAGGTGGTGTAATTTCATTGTCAGTAATGTGTGCTTTTAACCAGGTTTCTGTTAAAACAGCAATATCAGGGTTATAATGGGATAGGGTGGTGTGTAATTCTTGAACTTTGTTGACTATGCTTTGTAGATTTAGATTTAGGATTAGTATTTTGGAGACTTTTTGTGAGAGATTGGTTATATCTTGTACTTGAGGGGTGATGAAGATGTATTCTAGGGACCTGGATTTGGGTGAATGTCTCCACTTATAATAAGTTTAGTAGCTATGGTTACTAGTGTCTGGGTGAATGATGATATATGTTTATGAAACTTAAAAAGGGTATTTTCTGGGTTTGGTTTAATATAGGATAGTCTGTATGAGATGTGATGGAGTTCTGTTATATTTAAGATGGATGGCGATATTAAGATAGAGTAGTCAATGTGTGGAGAAATGATAGATGTAGTTTTGTGATATGTGTGAGGGAAGACTATTTGTGAATGGTAGTTTAAGTGAGCAGCAGCTGATAGCAGAGCTAGTAATAGTTAAAGGTTAATATATGTGTGGTAATGGCTGGGCTCTGTTATGGTTAGTGTGGAAATGTGAGCTATTTTATAACTGAAAATTGTATAGGTGGTGAGTGGTAGATATGTGTGAGTGGGAGTGGTTAGGTTTAGAATAAATTCAAGTCATTTGGGGGTGGGAGGAAATGGGGGCAGGGTAGGGGAGTGAAGTGAAGCTCGAGCGTAGCAAGGGCTGAACGGAGTGGGCAGAACCAAGTTCAGTTACTGCACAGCAAGGAACAGTCAGTCACTTAGACTACCAGGTACTGTGAAAAGTATCTATGCAGCTTGCAATTTTGTAGAGTAGGAATTCTTAGAGAAATATAAACTTTATGCCAAGAGTGAGTATGGAGTGAGAGAAATATATGCAAGTGTATTGGAGAAGAAGACTGAGTAAAACAATGATTCCAAACTAGGAAGTATTTTTTGAGAGAACCCTGAATACATTCTAGTGAAATTTACAATCATAGAAGGGTTAAAGCATTAGCATATACTGTAATTTTTCTTTACTTTAAGTAAACCTGCCACAGACTTTTGCAGATGCACCTTGCTGGTAGAGAACTGCTGCAGGGATGCCTCACAGTGTTTGTATTAGCTGACAACTGTAAATGGAAATAAAAAGAAGATTAGGAAACACTGATAAGGGGAGTGTTAGAAGAGGTAGGACTGTATTTATAATTGGTGCAATATAAAAAAGGAGTGGAAGGAAATAGGTAAAACAGCCTAATAACACTGCAGTTACTAAGATAAATTAAAAACTTTAAGCAGTAATTTGACACTAAACATATGCCCAAACAAACACAACAAGCATCTAGGCATGCATACAGTGCTCAACCAAGATTAATGTACAATAGCCATCTTGGCCTGGGTGAGCCGTCAATGTAACATACGGCAGTAAAACTACAACAGAATGTATAGTACAAGGTATTACTACATTATAGCAGCTGAGTGTCTGAAAACTATAAGGAATTACATTACATCCCAGTTTAAGCAGATAGTGAGCAGTTAAATTAGTTTGCAATTAATTGCGTGAAACTAACTTTAAAAATACATCAATAGGAAGACAGGTGATAAAGCACATTATCCTCCTTTAAAACAGTGATAATTACACAATAGTTTCAATAATACAAGCTAAATGGTCAGTAAAGTCACAATAAAAACAAAAAAGTAATAATCCCACTTAAACCAGTAATGCATAAGCAAGAGTTCAGTTTGATACCAAGACCAAGTGTTGAGCATAACCCTTTAAATATATACACATGTAAATGGTGGCATATCTTACTGCTTATAACAAATAATTAGCACATATTCTGAGAATCCTTGGATTTCTACAGAGAAAAAAAAATACATTTAACAGAACTTACATGGAGGTAATATCTGTCCCAGTGGTGACATGGTTCCCCCAAAAACCTCTATATGGATGACATACAGGTTATTTTCTTGATGCACTGTGGGCCATGAGGCTTGCCATACAGATATTTTACTCCTTTGTAAAATTTTCAGTTCCTGTGACCAATGCTAGTGAAATCTGCAGCACGTATTGAGGCACAGCACCCTAACTCCTGTCACCAAGTGTTGACTCTTCTCATTTTGTTCAGCTTTGTGTATGACGCATTACTTAGGTGTATGGGTGACACATGACATTAAAGTAATTAAAATCAAACAAGCTAAGGAAACCTAAGCCAGTATAGATCACTATTACCTCAGTGGAAAGGCAGGCTGATCTTCCAGATAATAAATTATGTCTTATTAAATTGCATTAAATTCCAAAGGCATTCTTTTCCAGCATGCTACAAAGGCTGTACCAATATACCTGAAGGTAATCAATGTTCCGGAGAGTTATTAAACATCTTTTGTGTGTCTCAACATCAAAGATTCCTGTGGACATGAATGCAAGAAAAACAGGAGAACAGTGAATTACAATTCTTCAATCTAAAGCTTTGCTTTACAACTTTCACATACACATTTCCATATTGTTTTTTGTGCCTACATATTTTCTGAATTAGAAGATGTTGTGCTTTATAAATCAAGAAGGCATAGTGTCTCAGGGAGCCCTTTGTCATAGAATGGGATGCTGACACTTCACTTCCTGCATCTTTTCTTAACTCTGGCCATAGTTTGAGATAGATACAGCACTGAGTTTTGTCTCATACTATTTGAGTGGTTAAAACATTACTAATACATGTGGCTTCAGTCCCTTGCAATTTTTAATTTAAGTTCTATGAATTTTTTTCCAGTTGCTGGGCATTAAGGTAGATGTGAGTATGCAGTGTTAGGCTATGAACGACTTATGGATCTTAACAGCAATTGTAAAAGCTGTGTCAAACTGGTCCATTTTTATTGGATGCTCAGCATTAGGTTGTTAACAGAAGTGCTTGCAAATTTTAAACATCAGGCTTGCCTGATCAGAAACAGTGTGACCATGAGGCTAGAAATGCCCCCCCCCATCTTTAAACTTGGGAAGATATAGGATCCGACAGATTGTTTCACTTTGTGCCTTAGAAATGCTTGAATACCATTTAAGCCCTCCACTCCACATCATATAGAGAGGAGCTAACAGAGGTTTCTTTGATAAACTGAAAAGGATCTGGCTGCTAATGGCTCTGGGTCTTTCCACACATTCTAACATTTTAGGAGTTTTCCATGGCCCTACTTTAATGTTTCCTTTCATATTTAAAATAAAAACTCTTCATTTGTCCTCAAGGTGCACAAAGCATACTGCATATTTTTACTGAAAGGTTTCTATTGATACATTTGTGCAAAGAATTAGGGAAGACCTGCCACATGATCAGGATTCCATCTATGGGGTTAATCCCCTGCTTATTGTTAATAAGGGGACCCCTACATGATGAGCCTCCTTTACTATGGGAGGTTTGCATTTGCTATTAAGTATATAATAAGCCTATGTTATATCATAGGAATCAAAAGATCATATTGGGTGGAAGACAAAGAGGAAGAAAAAATAAAATCATATTAATGTTGCACTCTCCATGACGTTTCCTTTAGTTTGTGTAGATCAGTGTGTATATTGAATCTAGTCAGCCACCGTAGCCACTATAGCACATGCATATAAGTTACTGAGCACGTACAAGATCAGTGCAATTTTGTGTCAGCCAGTGTGAAAGTAAGCTTGAATGGAGAGGCACATGTGAGTGTATTAGAAGTAATGAGTCAGTCACTAAACATATGAAGTTCAAAGTATATGTACAAATTACAGCTCATGATGTGTGTTTGTATAATAAATGACTTACAGTAAATGTATTCTGTTCCTCTGTGTTTCATTTGAATATACGAGATGTGACAGTTTGGACTTTCTCTCACATTCTTTTCAGGATACTGAGAAAGTATAGCGATTAGCATTAGTGCTGCCGCCTCACAGCAAAGGGCTCTCTGGTTTGGTTCTTGGCTGGAGTTCCTTCTGTGTGGAGTCTGCATGTTCTCCCTGAATTTGGGTGGATTTCCTCTGGGTGCTCTGGTTTCCTTCCACATTCTAAAGACATGCATCTAGTGCATTTTTCCCTGGACCTCAGCTAAAAATTGGCACAGTCCCAGTCAGATTTTCCCAGTAAACAAATGTTAAATAAAAATAATTGTTATTTGTACAGTCTTCTCTGCCTTACACAGGACTAGAGAAACATACACAGTTTGCTTTTGGACTGGTTTTGTTGACTGAAGAACTTTTAGAAAATGGCAAGCAGTCTTGGGGCTTAAAACAATGTCCATTATGAGCAGATGCGTATTTCATCATTTAGTCGTACAATGAGGAAGTTAATAGGTTCATAGGTTCATAGGTTGGTACTAGGCTATCGGCCCTAGGGCCTATACAATCCTAGCCATAATAATTCCCTGGATATTTATTCCCACAATATTTACTTCCCTGAACCCCTGTCTAGCAGGGTGACTGACATGATCCCTGGGGTAAATTTCCTATCTCCCATCCAGTCATCAAGGTTTCTTTTGAAGAGGGCCAAGGAGGCACTCTGCTTGACATGTATGGGCAGTCTATTCCAGATTATGGGGAGTCTCTGGGTCAGGAACCTATCCCTCCAGCATGTTTTGTTCATTGTAATGACAAGGTTTAGATCCCTGGAGTGTGTGGCTCTGGGTGATTGGGATTTCTTTAAGTGGAGCATGTCCAAAAGCTCAGGGTTTGACGTGGCCTTGTATGTTAAGCAGAGATCACCTCTGAGTAGATGATATACCACAGAGTATAGCTGGAGTTTTTTAAGATGGTCAGCATATGGCATCTGCTTTAGGCCTGTGATTCTTTTAGTGAGGTATGTCTGTGGCCTTTCCAACTGTTGCAGATGTCTTGTGAGGTACATACCAAATGGGGCATTATACTCTATAATGGGTCTAATGAGGGATGAGTACAGTAGGACAATGACCTCCTTTTTTCTGGATGAAAAGCCCTTAGTGATGAGGTGTGCCACATAGAAGGATTTCTTGACTGTTGATAATGGTTATTGAAGGTGAGACCACCGTCCACCTGTGTCCCTAAGTGTCTCATCACACTTTTGACATTTAGTGTACTGCCACCTATGTGGTAATTCATGGGTACATATCTTTTTCCAAAGGGGATAACTATACATTTCTTGGCATTAAGCTTGAGCCCATGGCTCTGGCACCAGGCATCAGTTTCTGTAAGGCCCTTTTGTAGAATATCCACATAATTTGGGGATTTAATAATGGCTCCCAGTTTGGAGTCATCTGCAAACTTTGTTAGCCAGAGTCCCTTAGTGTTTATCTGTACTTCAGAGAATTAGATCCCAAACAAGAGTGGTCCCAGGACTGAACCCTGAGGTACTCCACTTGTCACTTGTCTGGAGCTGGATTTGGAGTTGGCTACGTTTACAGTCTGGGTTCTGTCAGTAAGTCAGTTGGCAACCCGTCGAGTGACATAGGGATTTATGCCCAGTTTAGTAAGTTTATCTATGATTCCAGAGTGGGGGATGGTGTCGAAGGCCTTGGTGAGGTCCAGATAGGCTGTGTGGACCGCCTTACCCTCGTCCACAGCTCTAGAGACTGATTCGAAGAAGTCAATCAGGTTCAGGAGACATTATCGTCCCTTCACAAACCCAAACTGGGTGGGGTCCAGTGTTTGAAGATTACCAATGTCTTTGTTTATAAGTTCTATGATAATGCGTTCCATGCCCTTGCAGATCAGGCTCGTCAGACTGATGGGATGGTAGTTCCTGGGATCCAAGGTGGATCCCCCCTTGTGGAGTGGGATAACTGTAGCTGTGTGCCACTGAGTGGGCATGAATCCTGAGGTGAGGCTATGATTAAGCATGACACTTAGGTGAGGTGCCAGTTCATTTTGTAGTTCATGTAGTACACAGCCCGGGATATCATCTGGTCCCATGGATGCTGTATTCTTAGCTTTGGAGAGTGTGGTTTCTACCTGTGTGGCTGTGATTACCAGAATTTGGCAATCTTTTGGTATTGAGATGGGCCCTTTTGGGGGTGAGAGAGGGGTGAAGTTGGCACTAAATCGATCTGCCAGGATACTGGCAATATCCTTGGGATCAGTATATTTAATGCCATTGAGTTGTAGCTCAGAGCAGATCTGAGCATTGCCATTTAGATTCTTGACATAACTATAGAATACCTTGTGGTTGTCTTTGGATTCTTTGGAAATTTTATTTTCATAACTAGCTTTTGAGGATTTTATGAGGGATCTCAGCTTTTTACTGAGGCTGGTGAGGGAGTTTTTTGCATCCTGGGATTTTCCTCTTTTCTGCAACAGTTTCTTCCTTCTATTGTATAGTTTGTTTATAGTAGGGGACCACCAGATTGCCTTCCTTTTTTTGGAGGAGAGCATATTGGTTCTATTTGGGATGGCACGAATCATGCATGAGTGGATGTGCTCGTACAGAGCCTTAGTGTAGGATTCAGCAGTCGAACTTTCAGATCCCATCTGCATGAGTGTCATGAAGTTTGTCACTTCTGACTTCAGTAGCAAGAAGTTGGCTTTGGAGAAGTTTTTTTACGGAGGTTTCCTTACTGGAGAGGGGGGTGGGGGTGGGATGTGGATGTCAATAGTGATTTGCTTATGGTCAGACCTGACCAATGAGGGGGTGACCACTAGTGTGGAGCATCTATCTCCCATGTTGGTAATGACCAGGTCTAGGTATTGGAGCCCCTGGTGGGACAGTGGATTAGTTGATCCAGGATGTTGGAATTTATGAATTCCAAGAACAGCTGGGAAAAGGTGTTGGCACCTGAGTAGTTTTTCCAGTTAATGGCAGGGTAGTTGAAATCACCCAGTATTAGGGTGTTTGGTTGTATCTTAATATTTTCCAGTATGTTTAGAAAGGTTTAGTGAGAATCTTGGGGCATGGTGGGGATCTGTAGCAAGCTACAGTTTGGATTGCAGTCTTACCTAGAGTTAGTCGCACCTGGAGAATTTCAGATGCGTTGTGTTGTGCAACTATCCTGGAGATGTGAATATCCTTGGTGAATATGGACACTCCTCCACCTTTAGTGTTTCGGTCTTGGTTTTGTGGCTGAAAAGTGTGGTAAGAGTTGTAGCCTGGTATTGCAGGGGTGCTCTCTGGGGCCTTGAACCAGGTCTCAGTTACTGCACAGATATTGATGTTCTCCATTTTTAGGAGTGCCTCGAGAGAGTGCATTTTGAAGTTTAGACTTCTAGCATTGAGTAGCATTACCTTCAGATTTTGCATGCTTGTATCTGTTATGGTGGTGGTTTTGTCCTTTGAACCTTGCCTAAAAAAGGCACTATGGGGTGACAAGAGCTTTAGCCAGTAACCTAAATACCAAGGGTGACAGGTGCAGACCATCTCTGGCAAAGCATCGTGGTTTGTCGATCATGTCTTCCCAGGCAGACAGATACTGGATCCCCTTTGTATGACACCAAAAGCTTAGCCAATTGTTGAAGTCAATAATTTTTGTCCTTATACTGTGGTATCATTCTGGGTGAAGGCAGGATGCTACTCAGGGCTAAGGCCACACCTGCCTGGGCCACATGATCTGCGAGCTCTTCCATGTCTCTTTTCATGTAGTCCAGGGAGGTATGTCTCAAGTCATTCACTCCAACATGGACAATGACAGAGTCATATTTGTACTTGTTGTGGAGTGACTTGAGTGCATGCATTATGTGGTGGATCCTGGCACCTGACAGGCAGCTGACTGTCATTTTTTCCTTGTTTAGCCTGGTGAGTGGGACATCAGTGTGCCTGACTATATAGTCACCTATGACTAAAGTGTTGGGTACATTGTCTTTCCTTAGGGGCTGTTATTGTGTGGCACACTGGTGTTGTGAGCTATGTATCACTTTGGTTGTGACTGGTGTTTGTTTATGTTTCAGCTTCGGAGGTCCTTGTTGCTTGGGCAGGTTAATGTTAAGGGCCTCCATATATGTGGGTTTAATGTTGCCATGTGTGGGTGTTGATGGTGAGGGTTTTATAGGGCTATAAGTTTCTTGAGGTGTAGTGCAGGTGTTAACCTTCTCGTCTTGACTGTCTAGCCAATCTTGGCTGGAGAGAGCTTTGCTTCCAGTTTGGCTATGTAAGTGCATCTCTTGCAGGTTGTAGTGTTGGGTGGTAGGAGGAGAGGGTTGTCTGTGTACATGAGGCAGTTGCCACATTGCCCCAGTATGCCCAGATTCACCAGGTGGACAGGAGATATCACCAGAAGCTGACCCTTGGACATGTCTGTTCAGGTGCTTTTTTTGTAAAGTACAAGAGCTGTTTTCCCTTAGCTTTGCAAGGTACTTTGCAATTATAGGCTATTTAGTGCCTACGATTAATTTCTCCTTATTGACAAGGAGAGTTGAGGGCTTGTATCAGCTTCAGGCTTCCTAGTGCTTTCCAGTAGGTTCTAGAGCAAGTGCTAGTCACAGGAGTTCAGATTTTAGTGCTACTACTGAGAAACCAGCTAGTTCTAAGGAAAAATTTAAAGAGCAGACTTTCTGGCACCTGGAATAGTTTAACTGTAGCCCTGTGGTGCTGCATGATGCGAAAAATGCGCAAACACAACGCGTTTTTAAGCCAGAAAGTTGAAAAGGATAGAAATCAGGCCAAAAAGGCTAATAAAATTACAATTTTAGAGCTGGAAACCACTCCTCTAGTGTTAGATAGGCAGTACAATGCTCATCACTCCCACTGGTAAGCAGTAGGACTTCCGTCTACCACAGCAACGTCTGGATAGCTCTGAACACAGAAAATAAAGTCCTGAGACAAGCAAAGCCTGGGATTTGGACTATACTGGCTAGGAAAGGTGGGAAATGAGCAAACAAGATAGTATTTTATTTTTGGTTAAAATAGGCTAAACAATGCAATAATACGGTAAATAAACACAGAAAATGCTAACACACTTGAGTGTGTAGTCTTAAACAGTAAATGCAATTAAAATGCTACAAAATTAGCAATTTAAAACTTTTTAAATGAAACAAGGCAAGTACACAACTGAAAATGATTTAAGAGGCAGTAATACAGTAGAATAAGTAGCTAGTCTACATATACAGAGAAGCTTATATATACAGAAAAGCAGCTAAAACACACTTAAACAATTTAGATGCAGTGCAACCTAGAACACTAGAGTTGTAGCAATATTAAGGAAAATACAGCTATAATCTTCGTCTTTTTTCGGCTTTTCCTGGTTAGGGGTCGGCACAGCGGATAACCTGTCCGCTCATGATTGGCAGTGGAGTTTTTACGGTGCCAAGTTGCCAGCCCAACCTTCCACAGAAGGCACACACATGCACGCACTCACGCCTAGGGCCAATTTAGAGTGTCCAATCCAACTTCAGTTATAATAAATGCACTAAAATATACTCTATAGTTCCAAAATGTTTAAGAAGCACAGTCAGAACACAAGGAGATTCAGGCACATTTTTTTTTAATAAAGGGGAAAGGAGTAACAGAATGCCTTTTCAGATGTTCTCTCTGTATTAGGTAGAATGAGCTAATGACACTAGACTGGGAGGAGTATCCCAGATCAAATTTACAGTAGCGGCGGGCAACTGCAAAGCCACCAAGTATAACAACAAGACACCAACAGGGAGGGAGAGTGGGGACTAATACTAAAGCTATTAGCCTACACTCTGTTAGACAGTAAACACTACAGACATCTTTATTACAGTATTGAGCCACAAAATTAAAGTGTTTAAAAAGATAAAGGAGCAAAAAGACTCTACAGAATGTTTTTAACTGCAAACAAATCAGTTACCTGCGCAGATTAGTTAATAGCAATAAAATACAGTACAAAGTATGCAGCAGGCAGTAAAAAGTGCTATATATAAATTGCTAGAAGCAATAATCAGTATAAATAAGCCAAAAAAAAAAAACAGGATACTTATATATCTCAGATCAGAGTTGTAGTCAATGCACCTCCTCCAATCTGCTCAATGTGTATAGACAGAAGTTCTCTCAAAGTTAAGGCTTAAATACCAGAAGATACAACCTTAGATGATTTTTTTTTAAAAGCACAAAAGAACCAGCCCCCACTAGCCAGCAGCCAATCAATACAATCCAGCCAAGAAGGTAAACAAAGGCTTCTGCTAATTCAAGATGGCCTGTTCATGTGCTTTGAACAATCACTGCAAGGACAAATAGGCCCAGAGCCAGACTCTGCCCTTCTGAGCTGGGAATTTCTGGTTAAAGGCTTATAGTGCCTGCATATTTGAACTATTTCTTACTGTAATTAGTACACCTTGTTTGCTGTAGCATAGACTAGATCCAGGCCTGCTCGATCTAGTTTTGTTTGTATGCTTGTTATTTCCCTGAAAAGCTAATTTCACCTAAAACGTGGCTTTTCAGCGCTTCTGTGGATCCTTACTGATATCGGCATTGCTTACTGTACTTATTTCCTTGTTTCACTTGAAAGAAAGTTGCTGTTTGTCATTTTTGCATTTAAGTTACCTGACACTTGCTCACTAAAGCAATTATATAAGTCAGCACTAAAAAATTAAAAGCACTACACCCTCACAAACTCCCCCTGGAGTACCTTGCTCCCCATTGGCCATTTTTTTCAATTATAAAGAAATTTCCAATACTATTCTAGCATGTCCAAAGGTCAGTTGTCAATCTCCTCTCCAGTCCAGCTGGTGAATCTGGGAATCTTGAGGCAATGTTACAACTGCCTCATGTACATAGACAACCCTCTACTCCTCCCAACAAATTCCAACACATGTGAGAGATGCAACCATATAGCCAAACTGGAGGCTAAGCTCTCTCAACTCAGTACTGGCGTAACCAGTCAGGAGGAGAAGGAAACCACACTCACTACAATTCCAGTCTCACATAGACCTACCACAACAGCAAACCAAACACATAAACACACAATAACATACTTGGAGGCTCTAAATAAAAATCTGCCTAAGCAGCAGAGACCTCCAAAGCAGACACCCAAGCAACCGCTACCCCAAAACAAAACACGTGCAACACATAGCTCACAAAGCCAGTGTGCTGAACAGCCACAGCCCTTAAGGCTAAACAACACACCTGATACACTTGTAATAGGTGACTCTATCATCAGGCACACTGACGTCCCACTCACCAGGCTGAACAAGGAGATGGTCATGGTGAGCTGCCTGTCGGGCGCTAGGATCCGCCACATAACACAAGCACTCAGGTCACTCCAAGGCAAGTACAAATATGACTCAGTCATTGTCCATGCTGGTGTGAATGACCTGAGACGTACCTCCCTGGACTACATGAAAAGAGACATAGAGGAGCTCTCTGAGCATGTAGCCCAGGCTGGTATGACCCTGACCTTGAGTAGCATCTTACCCTCACCAAGAATGATGCCACAGTATGAAGACAAGATTATCAATTTCAACAATTGGCTTAAGTACTGGTGTCATTCAAAGGGGATCCAATGCCTGTCAGCCTGGGATGACATGCTCGACAAGCCACGATGCTTCGCTAGGGACGGCTTGCACCTGTCACCCCTGGGCTTTCAGATATTGGCAAAGGCTCTTGCTACCCCCATAGTGCCTTTTTTAGGCAAGGCTCAAAAGACAAACCCACCTCCATAGGTATCACAAGGGATAAGAAACTAAGAGTAATGCTACTCAATGCCAGAAGTCTAAACCTCAAGATGCACACACTCGAAACTCTCCTTAGTATGGAGAACATCGATATCTGTGCAGAAACAGAAACCTGGTTGAAGGCTCTCAAGAGCACCCCAGCACTACTAGGTTATACCTCATACCATGCTTTTCGGCCCCAAAACTTGGACCGAACCACAAAAGGAGGGGGAGTATCAATGTTCGTCAAAGATACCCACACCTCCAGGTTGGTGGCACAGCACGAAGCATCAGAGACTATCCATGTGCAACTAACAGTGGGTAAAACTGCCTTCCAGTTTATAGCCTGCTACAGACCACCCTCCCAAACCCAGGAACCCCACTCGGCCTTCCTGAGAACACTGGAAAATATGAAGGTCTCTCCAAACACCATTATATTGGGTGACTTCACCTACCCAACCATAGACTGGGAGCATTACTCTAGCTCCAACAGCCTAGCCCAAAGGTTCCTAGAATTTATAAACTCAAATGCTATGGAACAACTTGTTACCACTCCCACAAGAGGGGAAAACATACTGGACCTGATCATCACCAACATGGGGACTCTATGCTCCAGACCAGAAGTGTATCCCTCACTGGTAAGATCAGACCATAAACTAATCTCACTGGATATTCACATCCCGACCCCACCCCATGCCCAGAAAACCACAGTGAAAAACTTCTCTAAAGCAAATTTCACACTCCTCAAAACCAAGGTGGAATCCTTCAAAGCCCCCGGGCCTGTAGATAATACGGCCCAGACCGCAAAATCCTTTATAAACGCATTCTATGAACACCTTCAGGAATGCATGGATCATGCAATCCCAAATAAATCCAAGACCCAGTCCTCCAAAAGCAGATGTCCTGTCTGGTGGACCCCAGCCATAAACAAACTATTCAATAGAAGGAGGAAGCTACTACATGATAGAGCAAAATCCCAAAATGGGAAGGCATCTCTGATCAGTATTAGCAAAAAACTATGGGCACTCATAAAATCGTCTAAGGCCAGCTTCAAGAGAAAAATTGCACAGGACACTAAGGATAATCACAAGGCTTTCTTTAGTTATGTTAGGAACCTGGGTGGGAATTCCCAGATATGCTCAGAATTAGTCCAAAATGACAAAAAATACACCAAACCCACAGACATTGCCAACATCCTAGCTGACAGGTTCAGCGCAAACTTCTCCCCCCCCCCACCAAAAGGGCTAATATCTATCCCAGCAGAGTGCTGCACCCCTGACATCTCAGATGCTCAGGTAAGAGCTGCCCTCTCCAAAGCAAGAAACACAGCATCAATGGGACCAGACGGTGCCCCAGGCTGCGTCCTACATGAACTCCAAGAAGAGCTAAACCCAAACCTAAAACTACTGTTCAGTCTCAGCCTTACTACAGGATATGTACCCAAAGAGCAGTGTACAGCAACAGTGGTCCCTCTCCACAAAGGTGGTGCCTCAACGGATCCTGGAAACTATCGCCCCATAAGTCTCACTAGCTTGGTCTGCAAAGCTATGGAAAGGATCATCATGGACCTTATAAATAAAGATATTGGGGACCTGCAGACACTGGATCCTACCCAGTTCGGCTTTGTTAAGGGCAGATCCTGCCTCTTGAACCTGGTCAATTTCTTTGAAACAGTCACCAAGGCCATTGACAAGGGGAAGGTGGTCCACACAGCCTACCTGGACCTCGCAAAAGCCTTTGATACAATACCCCACTAGGGTATTATAGATAAGCTCACCAGCTTAAATATAAACCCCTATGTCACTAGATGGGTTGCAAACTGGCTCAAGAACAGAACCCACATGGTTAGAATAGCTGGAGCCATGTCAGACTCCAAACCAGTTACAAGTGGCATCCCACAAGGCTCAGTCCTGGGACCTCTCTTGTTCGGTATATATTTCTCGGAGGTACATGCCAACATGGAAGGACTGTGGCTGACCAAGTTCGCAGATGACTGCAAACTGGGCACCATAATAGACTCTCCAGCCGACACAAGCATCCTCAAAAAGGGCCTCATAGAAACAGACAACTGGTGCCAGAGCCATGGCCTCAAGCTAAACGCCAAAAAGTGTATAGTCATCCCCTTTGGCAAAAACAAAGTGCCCACAAATGACCACATAGGTGGTAATCCATTAAGTACAGACGAAGTAATTAGGGACCTGGGGACCCAAGTTGATAGCAATCTCTCATTTGACAACCACGTGGCCAAAGTGGTTAGAAAAACATTTTATATAGCCCACCTAATCATGAAGGGATTCACATCTGGATCAGGGGAGGTCATCGTGCCTCTTTACTCATCCCTCATCAGGCCCATAATTGAGTACAATGCCCCTTTTGGGATGTACCTTACCAGACACCTGCAGCAACTGGAAAGACCCCAAAAGTACCTCACCAAGAGGATCAAGGGGCTCAAACAGATGCTGTATGCTGCCCGGTTAAAGAAACTCCAGCTCTACTCAGTGGCATACCGCCTGCTCAGAGGCGGTCTGTGCCTGACGTATAAAGCCATGTCCAGCCCGGAATTAATGGACATGCTGCACCTCAGAAAATCCAAATCCCATCAAGCTACGTGCTCGAGGGACTTGAACCTCAGCACTGAAATAAATAGGACATGCTGGAGGGACAGATTCATAACCCAGAGGCTCCCTTCACTCTGGAATAAAATCCCAGTCCAGGTTAGGCAGAGTCCCTCATTGACTCTCTTCAAGAGGAATCTTAATGAGTGGATGGGAGATTGTAGGTTTACCCCGGGTATCACTTCTGTGTCACTGCTAGACAGAGGCACAGTATACTAACCTTGAAAAAGGGCATAGCAAAATTAATTTAATATGGGTGGTGAAAGCCATACACACTCTGGCTAGGCTTATAAATGCCCTAGGGCAGATAGCCTAATATGAACCTATGAACCTATGAACTGGGACAATACTAAATCTATTAGCCTACACTCTTTAGACAGTAAACACTACAAAAATCTTTATGGCAGCATTGACCTATTTCTTTATTTTGTGCTTACCAACACATTCTTTTCAGGATACTAAGGCAGTACAGTTTTATTTTTTATTTGTGCCCTCTCCCTCATCTATTTAAAGACATGGGAAATGCACACAGTTTATTTTTGGGCTGATCTAGTTGATTGAAGTGATTTTAGCCAATAGCAAGAAGTCTTGGGGGCGGGTTAAAGTAATACCCATTATAAGCACAGATGAGTATGAGGAGGATTTGGCATGCCTTTGTGTGATTTCCAAGGTTCCCGCATGACAAGGTAAAAGGTACATGACTTATGAGTAAATTAATGATTTATATAATGTTATTTTTTAAGCATTTATTAAGGTTAAATTCAACTTTAGTAAGAAGTTGTTTTTACCTGTCATTTATTAAATACATTAATACATGCTGTTTATTTCATACAATCTTTAATTGTTGTTGTTATACTACTAATAAGTATATTGATTATTTTTCCCGAATCTTCACTACGCATTAGCTAAGCTGATTGTATTGGTCTTAGAATATATGTTCTTTTTGATTATTTTTTTTGTTGAGCTTTCTCTTAGATTTAGCCTTAATGTTGGATATCTTCTAAACGCATTGTGATTTTATTTAAATTTATATCTGGAAACAATTTTATCCTGCATAACACTGAACATCACAGTCAGGTTATTTATTTCCTTTGAAACCCTGACTGTCAATATTTAGTTCTATTTCTAGCAAAATTTTAAAACAAAGCATTTATCAGAAATTGTGTTAGCATTTTCCTGCTTTATGGATAGATTAATGACTTATGCCTTAGATGACTTAATTAACTCAATGTACTAAATGCAAAGTTTTCATAAAAAAATTACTAATAGTAAACAGAAATCTGTGTGACAGAAATGATATGTCTGATTCTCTTCTGTATATTCCATGCAATAATCAAGGAGATTTAAGTTTCAATATAAATTTAACTCTTCAAATTTACCAGCTCTTACTGAGACTGGGAAAAGAAAACTCAAGTTTAATCTAACCTTGATAAAAATGAATGTAAGTAACCAGTCCTTTATTACATCTAACCATTTTACTTTGACTGATATAGCTGGAACTGACTTAAGACATTCTTTAGAATTAAACCTCTTCTGGCTTCTATTAATAAAGACAACAGTTTTATCTGTTATCTGAACTTAACCAAACAGACTCTAGGAAATAACAATAATGACCAGTGCCCAATTAACTGCTCATGATGTTCCTCTGGTTTTGGTCCCTTAAGTTATCATAACAACACAATATTCAGGGAAGTCATTTTGATTGGAAATTTGAAAAGAATGAACTGCAAGGCCTAATGAGCTAACTTAAATTAGAAATGTTACTCTTACAATAACTTACCCAATTGTGTTTCTGAAGTTAGTTTACCAAACATTAATATTAATTCTAAAATCCTAAGTTTATGCTCTGACTGAACAAAGGTTTTAATCTTGATCTGATTCAATGCTCAATCCTATCAGAAGAAAATTAAATAATTTTGACACTTGCCTTACTGGGACTGAAACTTATTGACTTTCCAGATATAATACTTAAACCCCATGTTGGATAAGTAAATATGCAGATGACTGCAAAATTGAAATTGATGCAGTGTCTAACAATAACTTCATAAAAATGATCAAATTGTTACAAGAATGTGTTGGATATGGTTTCAGTGTTAGTACTGAAAAACATCAGGCTATTTATTTTGGCAAACCAACTATACTAAACCAATAATATTGGACAGACATGGTCTTGAAGTAATCAATAATTATAAGGATCTAAAATGTGTCCTCCTTCAAATTATATTACATTCAGGGATTTAAAAATGTGGGGCTTATGTTTAACACCTTAACTTTAACAGACAAAAACACTTAGCTAAAAACAGGCAGCATAAGACCATTATTAAAATATAATAATGCCTCTTGTATATATAATAGTGGTCAATTAGAAAGACTGAAATTAGTCCAAACAGTATTTCTGAAACATGTGCCTACTGTCAAAAATTTAACTTATCAAGATAGATGTATGAAACTGAATTTATATACACTTACTCACAGATGCTTTAAAAGTAAGGCTATTCTGGCATACAGTGTCTTCAAGAATAATTTTCTTCATGCACTTTTAAATCTGTATTTACATTTTAATCCATTAGCACATAAACATAAAGAAATTAACTTCTTAATACTTTCTTTAAAACCACAATGAGAGGGGAATTAATTTCCTCAATTCATCATTAGGATTTCAAAATATATAATTTAATTCAAGAACAGTTTTGATGATTGGTTTAGTAATGAAGGTTACAACCCACACTTAAAGGAGTCAGTGTTTTCTTCTCCATCCCTTTGGCCTTTAAGTATAGGATATAGTAATGTACAAACTTAAAATATAATGAGAAATAGAGTTATTCTGATGCATTACTACTGCACAAATATCAGAATGGAATGTAAAAATGACTAAATGTGGGGTGAAGGTTTTTAACCTTGATGCTACTATCCTTACAGAGAGATAATTTTATCAATATAATATCTCATAAAAAACGTTCAATACATTATTGTTACATTTCCAGTTGTTTCTATGCCACAAATCATAAAGGTTCCACTGTTTCCATATTCAGATCTTTCATTGTTTCAGAATGGAATTTGTGACAGTTTGCATGACACAGAATTTGAATAAAACACTCTCTACTCTTCTACTACAGCATTAAAAATTGTCTTCTGCCATGATATCTGAGATCAGGGTATTGTAGCCTCAGTCCAAAAGTGAGAACCTTCAACAGACCCTTACAATCATATTTGGTCAGCCTCATCAGCATATTCTGCAAGGTAATAGAATCATCATAGAAACTTATTCAGGGAGACACATGAAACATATTTCTCTATGATCAGACCCATTGTGGTTTACTCAAAGGTATTGCTTGTATTTTAACCGTACAATGAAGTTTGAGTGTGACTGTTGCCTGGGTGAAGGTTTATCTGTTCATGCAAGTAAACAGTCAGGTTAAAGCATTTGTCATTATACCCCTCACCATGATATCATGAATAAATGCAATGATGTAAAGGTAAATGGTTACATATTAGCTTGTACTTGTAATTGCTATGTGGCCATACATAGCAGGTAAGAATGAGAAGATCTCTATCTGCACTATCCCTGCCACTAATCAAGTCCCTCAAGGGTCTTTTTTGGAGCAGTTTTTTTTTTTATCTTTTTCTCAGATGGCAAAATCTGACTCCAGTATCTGACTCATCAAAATGGTTATGACAGCAAACATGAGGCATTGTTTTTAACTCTTTTGTTAATATCTCCTTCCAAATAGCACTTACTATTACACATGAATTATGCAGTAAAACTTCAGTATCAAAAGTGTCACATTATAACAGTTATAGGAAAAATGCCTGGTATCTTTTTGCATTTTTAATGGCATCAGTTATGAGTTTATCAATTTCTAATTATTTTTCTGTTTTTAAAATGGTAAAAAAACATTGATTTTTTTTAATAGATGAGGGTATTTTATTGGATCAACATACAGTTGTTACTGTCCACAAGAAATGCTAAGTCTCCCACCTGATCATCCATGGTGCCAGGTTTCAAGGTAGAGTGGTAACCGTCTCCCAGCTTGCAGCTCTAATCAGAACAGCTACAGAACATACAGAACACTGACTCCTGATCTGTATCTCACTCACCATCTGGAACAAGTGGAGAAGGTACAATGATTCTTGACGTTGAATCAATGGGATTCAGTGCTTCTCTAAGACGTCAGCAACTCATTATTTTCTCAGTATGTCATCAGCTTCTCAGAAGAGACCTATGCCTGATATTAAAGGGCTTGACTAGATCCTTGCTATGAAATGACCTTTCCTTAGAGTACCCTCTAGTGAGAGTAACACAAGGGAAACCCGCCCCAGTAAAAAAATGAATATTATCCATACCACAAACTTTATATTTCTAAAACTCTTGTGATTACTGAATAAGCACCCCTCTCATATAAACTCAGTTCTTATACCATCATTTGTGAAGGTATAGGATGACTCTATTGTCAAGAACAAGTTCTAATATGGGATATAGGGCCTTGAACTCCTTAATGGCATATAAGTGTCAAGCTTCTTCACCAGTCCTTCAAACCTGCAAAAATGGGTTTAGCTGCCAAAGGTAAATAAAAAGTAAAGTGATAGCCTGAAAATGTTATTTATTTATTTTTATTTATTGACATTTGTTAACAGGGTTAGTCCAACTGGGATTTTGTCCCATTTTCAGTGCAGACCAGAGGAGAAAAGCTCCAGAAGGTACAATATATAATTACAGTAAGAAAACAAGTACTACAAACAATAATAACAACAATAGTAAGGAATAAACAACTACATGTGAAGATTATAATTGAAAGAAAAAATAAATTTGAAACATTTTTTTTTTTGATGAGCAAATGAGCAAAAAAAGGAAGCTGTGTGATGTTAATGTTCAAGAAAGAAAGGAAGCCTATGTTTTAGGTTGGTGTCCTACTAATGAAAAAAAAATGACCACGTTGCATAACTGTATATTAAACAAACGTTAAATGAGTGGTTTTTTTGGCAAATTCTGAAACAAGGAACTTATTAATTTATGTATCATACAGTGTTCTGTATTCACCAATCTCAATTCTAAGCTATTTGAGTTGAAGATCTGTTAAAAATAATAACAATAATGCCCAGGGCAACACTCACTACAATCATATAACAGACAGTAACAATGTCACTGTGATATTGTTTATAATGTAGGATATAATAACAGTCATCTATGGGTATTAGCTTCTATAGTGAAATAACTGATATGAGAAATGACGGTTTGATGGCAGTGCAGAGAGGATTGACTACGCCAACTTTTTCCTTTATATAAAAGCCCTGATGCACAAGTCAGTCTATATATATATATATATATATATATATATATATATATATATATATATATATATATATATATATATATATATATGTATAAAACAGATGCTATAAATAAAACCATGAAAAACACAGAATTTAACATAGTAAATCCTCCTAACCCATAGAGACAGCCCCGTAGACAGACAGCAATAAGACAGTGCTCTGAAGGGAGTGCAAAGCACAAGAGAAAGTACTTTAGCAAAATTGTGCTTGTGAAATGGAAACAGAAATTAGGACACAGTCACAATATCCATTATTTAGGGGAAAACTAATTATTCAGTTATGTAAGAAATGCAAATGCTGTCAGTTTTGAGATAATAATTTACTCAGCTGTTAACTTCCCATCTTTCTTACTCTAAATCATTTACACTGTTTCTGATGTGACCTGCTTGTTTATATGTATATAAACAGGTAAATACAACTCTTGCAAACGTGAATACTTTTGAATTATACCTTAAATCTAAACACTGATATCCAGCTAATTCAAACAACTCAATATCTTCGCAAATGTTAAAATAGTTTGTTATCAGACTATTGACATGTGCTTAACAGTTCAGTTCACATCTATTATATACTGTATCTGTATAACTCTGTTTAACACTGTACAATACAGAGCTCCTCTACAGATGATCAAGGTGAAGTTTCTTGAGTGTCAGTTGCCTGAAGAAAAACACTGCATAAATGTTATCTACTGTCTCTGTATGTACTGCTATTACCTTTGTAAGTCTTTGTTGTTGTTAGTGTATGTAATCTGCTATTATACTGAGCATAAATGTCTGCTACTTTTATGTGCCTTTGGTCCAGGTCATGGCTAAAATGACTGAAAAGGGACTATGAATTAGTTGCATACTTAGTTAATAACTCAGACAAATTAATGCTTAATGCACAAAAACAAAAGCAGGGAGGACATACAATATACAGCCAGTGGAGAAGCTATAGCCCACACTATAATCATGAGCATGCATATTAAGATAACTATAATTAAGACATTTGGTGTGCAACTGCTTAGGCTGTAAATAGAAGACTGGTCATGATTTAAACTTTTTTTTAATTAAAAAAATATATATATTCTTACTGAGTTCATTATAATAACTGTGCACTTTTATTAGTAATCTAGCGAAAAACTTCTTTGGTTTGTAATCTAGTAAAAGTTAAAAAAATAAATTAACAGTTCTAGGCCTCTGATTGCTATAGAACCTTGAAGTATGCTATTTTGCTATTGGCCAGTGTGCTCATCTGAATATTTGTAGCTTTTCAGTGTTATAAATTGCTCACATTTGTTTGGGCTTGACCTCATTTGCTAAGAGCTGTTACTAACCTGGGTCTATATTATAACATCAAAGTCTTACAACTTTGAATGTTATAATATCAAACCCATTAGAGTGAAACACCAGAAAACCGAACAGTCAGAACAGCAAAATTTTTCCCAGAGAAAATATTTGCTGTTCTGACAAACATACACACAACACAAGCACATCAAAATAAATAATGCACACATATACACTTCACAAAACCCTACACTAAACCATATATACACCACTAGCTATCCACTTACCTTAACCCAACCCTAACCCTAAGGTCCTTAACTATCACACACTCAGCTTACCCGCTTCCTAACCCTAAAGTCCCTATCGCACACTCACCTTACCCACTCCCTAACCCTAAGGTCCCTATCGCACACTCACATTACCCGCTCCCTAACCCTAAAGTCCCTCTCGCACACTCACCTTATCTGCTCCCTAACCCTAAGGTCCCTATCGCACACTCACCTTACCTGCTCCCTAACCCTAAAGTCCCTATCGCACATTCACCTTTGTTCGCACACTTACCTTAAACTGGTCCGTAACCTTTGCTCCACAATCGAGGAAATAGTGAAGCTGCAGAAACAGCCCACCGAATACTTTCCCTAGGAAAGTATTTGGTGTTCTGCAGCTTTGCTATTTCCAGTGTTCGCTGAACAGGGTTCAATATTATAACATTCAAAGTTGTAAGACTTTGATGTTATAATATAGACCCACTAAGCTACCCTGCTATGGTATGAATCAGACTTTGTAAATCTTATGCACTTAATACCATGCACAGTGTTTTATTCGTATTTTTGTTTTTATTTTTGTATTTAAGCATGGTCAATCTTATTTATGTATTTATTTATCACATTCATCATATGCACAGCGTTTAACAGCTCTGTAAGAGCTGCAAGCTAGATATGTGTTTATTTAGTGTCAAGGAAATGATGTCAGCACTTTTACTGCATTGTAATGTTGAATTATTCATGAGGAAGTGTATTTAAGAATGGTTAAAATCTCGCATTCATTAGTAATTGATAGGTCTGATGAAGCCTTTATGGTGAAAGCGCTTACCCAATTTTGTCAATAAAAGTATTGGATTTATTGTCGTGGTATATCTGGCAACTTTTTGTCCGTTTACAAGATTTTTTCAATTCTGAAGATACTGCGTTATAGTTATGTTTGTTCCAGTGGATGTACCTTTTACCACTTGTTTTATTTTCACTTTACATCATCGTAACATTTACTCTGTGGGGGTGCCTTTTTGTGATATTACCCTGCTATTGATTGTGACAATTTTCCACTGGATTTGGCTACATTGCAAGCCTTGAAACATCTGGCATCATATCTCTCAACATCTCAGCTTTCAAAATCATAGCAACAGGACATAATAATCAAAGTCCAAAATCAATGCACTCAAACATTGCACCTGTATAAATTGGCACCCATGGGGCAAGGGAACAAATGTGTAAAGTTAACCTTTTACCTGGTGCAACCAATAAAACTGGACCTTGTAGTGCTAACAGATACACATGTACCTAGCTGTTCCAGAAAAATATATCTTTGCTGCACTTTAAAAAGATATACATGCCTGCTTTCATGACATACTAAATGTGCCAGTCGCAACTTTAGTTTAGTTAGCAGAATTGCTGCTGACTTTATAATACTCTCGATATATTTTTATTTGCCCACTCTATGGTTGTAGACACACATTTATGTTTTGGATAAATAAAATCAGAGAAAATACCTCAGTTTGGGACTGATCCTGAGCTCCAAGTATTTCTAACAAATCCACACAGCCTGAAATTTTCTTGCTTACTGGGCCTACATTTTTAGAAAACAGTTGCTGCAGTCAATGAGTGCTAAAATACTCTTCAGTTCTGAAGTCCTAGGACAAGACTTTTTGAAAATAAAAACTTTTACTATAAACTGTGGCAGCTGCATGCTACATGTTTAACAATCAGCTGCAGCAGTTTCTACCAATAGAGTGACAAAGTGCTTCCGTTTTGACCACGAACGCAATACTGGTATCCATTTCTGAGATTCTGGTATTGTACTGAGGAACAATCAGATCCGCAATTCATGTCCCCAAACATTTTATGCCTGGGGAGGTTACCTCCTACACCCCACCTTAGCTATGCTACAGCACCTCCATGTCTGTGTAATTACTGAAAATTGGTTTAAATCTTCAGAAAACACTCCCTTCACAGCTGGGTTTTGCATCTGTCACATTTTCAGACCTGATGGCAACTTTGCTGGCATCTACATATTTAATAGGGCTGATATAATTTCAAGGAAGATCCCGTTACCCACAAAAGAACTCATTCAGCTCCAAATCACACTAAACAAAAAGCTCAATAGCTTACAGCCTGTTACACCCTCCATGTGCCGTGAAAATTATACAAAGCTCCTAGATGTAATCAGTTTATTTTCTATACACAAAAACTCCATGACTTTGGGAGATGTTAACTACCATTAAATATACTAGACCGCCTATACCTGAAATGAAGGATACTTTCATATGTTCTCAGATTTCATAAACAAAATCTCCCTGGAAATGACTTGTTAACAAATCCACTCAAAGTATAATATTGTTGACCTTGTCCTTAAAAAATAGCTTCTTCATGTACTTATTCCCCTTAAATTTTACTGCTTCTGTTAATTTGGATCATAAACTAGTGATCATCACTATTAGAACATCTAAACCTGAAGTTACCAGAATGGAAGGATCTCACATGTATTAATGCAACCACCCCACTTAATATTGTCACTTCAGTTCTCCCTCCCATACTTCTCACTCCCCCTCACTTTTCACCCCTTCCTCTCCCTATTACTTACTACCTACTTCATTTCTCTGCTTGGTACTATTTTTACTTCCTACTTCTCACCTGTACCCCTGCCAACCCTTACCCCCTATACTATTTTTGATATCTCTTACTTCTCTCTCTCCATGTTATCTCATAGCATAATAACTAACTCTTGGTGCTAGACATACCTCCTCTTCCTCATCTCTCCTTCCTCTTGCTTACCACTTCTTTACTTACTTCTCATCTTCTTCTGCCCTACTTACAGAGTTCTTTTTTTATTATCTTCTAAGTTCCACTCCTGATAAAATGATTTTATACTTCTTACGATACTTACTTTTTCTCAAAACTATACTGTGCATTTTATCATTTGTTAAGTCTATAATTGACAATTTATATATCTTATTACTATTTAAATTTTGTTCTTTGGAGATTTTCTCCCCGGGCCTCCACTGAAAAAAGGGCACAAGCTCAGACGGACTAACCTGGTCAACAAATGTCAAATAAATAAATAAATAAAATAGAATTAACAATATCTACATGATCTTAATTAATGGAAAATGTAAAAGCAAGCTACCCTAGTCATCTACCAACATAAATACACTCCATAATAAATGAAAACATTTTTTAAGTATGTAGCAGATCTAAAGACCCCTAAATTAAGGGTAACATCAATAATTGATTGAGTGTAGCATAGTTAGTAAGTTAAATACAATATAAATAACTCCCTCTTTTGTAAGATGGATAGCAAATTGGCTAATGGACAGAACCCATATAATGCATGTAACAGTATGAAGATATCCAGTGGTGTTCCATAGGGCTGTGTACTGAGACCCATTTTGTTTGGCATTTACGTGTTTGACTTCTATGTCACAAAGCAAGACCTCTGGCTAACCAAGTTTGTGGATGACTCCAAACTGGGAGTCAAAGTCAAGTCACAAAAACTTGCACCACTTTCAAATACCTGGTGTGCTAACGACAGACTTAAAATAAATGCTAAAAGTGTAGCATTATAGCTTTTGGCAAACAATCTTACCTTTTCATACAACATAGATAATATTACACTTCAAATTAAGAATGGCATTAAAGACCTTGGTATATGAGCTGATAATTCCCTCAACTTTGGTCATCATGTAATGACAGTAGTCCCAAAGCCCTTCTACTTAGCACAGCTGATTGTCAGGTCAATGTCTTTCATATCTAAAGGGGTCATGTAATGACAGTAGTCCAAAAGCACTTCTACTTAGAAGAGATGATTGTCAAGTGGATATCTTCCACATGCAAAGGGGCCAGTGCCCTTTTATATTACTAATCATGGAACAGTATTCCCTTTGAGATGTACCTCACTAGACATATTTAATAGTGAGAGAGACCCAGAAGTTCCTAGCTAAGGAGATCACTGGTTTAAAAATGCTAAACTTCAAGGAAAGACTAAAAGTACTGCTTTTTGAGTCGTCTTATGGCACGCTGAGGGGAAATTTATGACTTTCTTTCCAAGCCATTAGAGAACCAACAGCAAGATCTATTTTATCAGCACAAATTAAATAGTCCTATAAATATCAGAATGGGGGGGGTCAAAATCTTCATGTACAGATTAACAAAACAAGGTAGAAAGATAGGATAATTATACATAATCTTCTCCAGCTCTGAAATAGACTCCCACTAAAAACTGAGCAGTGCAATAAATGTCCTTCCTTCAAACAAGAACTGGACAATTGTATGGGTATTCACAAACTTATCCTTGGCTTTACTGGCCTAAACCTCGATGAGTGAGGAGGTTCAGTCTGTGGGTGGGTACTGCTATGGCATAAATGATTGCAAGACTCATTTGTCTTGAATGTCCTATTATCCTATGATCCTAAAAAGTGCAGAAGTGTAGATAAACCCCAGAGAACCCATCTCATGAAATAAAACATTAATTGCTGAAATTCCATTATCCACACTTTAAAAATAATAAGAAGACACATTTCTAATTGAACAGCAAACTCTGTCTATATTAAAATTGATAATTTACCTAATAAGCCTATCAGCTGGTACTGCTCCATTTTATGTAAGTGAGATTATAGGACTATAGCTAAAATACTTCAAATGGAGCCATAACATTCAAACAGTAACATGAATAATTCTATGTTACTGCTTACAGAAATAGATTTTCTAAGATATATCGCTGTTGACCAAAAGCAGACAATGGACCCTTCAAATGGAGGATGGCTGAGAAAGAGATTGACACCGACAAATGACTACAGCCAAATTAATGGATTAAAACTCACTGCCAAAAAAAGCATAATATTGTCTTTTGGGAAACTGCAACCCAGACCAATTACTCCATTGATAGGACACCCCCTGAGAGCTGACCCAGTAGTCAGGGATATGGGAACATATGTAGACAGTAATCTGTCCTTTAACACACTTTTGGCCAGAATACTAAGAAAATCATTCTATGTTGCCCATCTTAAAAGTATGGGCATGGCATTCAGGTCCAAGGAAGTCATATTGCCACTTTATTCATCCCTTATCAGACCCATCCTTGAGTATAATTCCTGCTTCAGCATGTACCTGACCAGACGTGTGCAATAGTTAGAACACCCACAAATGGTTGCTTGCCAGGACATTCCAGGGTATAAAGACATTGTCCTATACTGATCACGTAAACTTTGCCTCCTACATGGTAACTTCTTTTTAATTTCTCCAAGTATTTTGGGTTTCTTTTACCATGACTGGAATGGACCCCATTCCTAAGTCAAAGTACAATTAAAATTAATGAAATTAATATTGTTTCAATCTTTTATGTCAGACAGAATTGCTCCTCGCAGCAGCCATAGTGTGCCCAGTAATGACTCCTTCTGCAATTTGTATGGAGTTACAAGTATTGGTAACATATCTAAATATGACTGTAGATTCTATTTGATAAGACCTGTTGCTCCTACTCCTATTGGAACTATCTGGGCATCTTTCTTCCACATTGCTCTTGTTTCTGCTTGCAAATCCTGGTATTTTATGACTTTGTGTCTCACTGTAGCCACTGGGTGTAGCAATTTCAATGATCAATGCTACTTTTGTCTTCTTCTTGGACAACTATACCTATTTTTCTTGCATCTGTCTTTTGAACTGTTGGTAATAGGTGATCCCATGTGATGTAGACTTCATCATTTTCTATGATGCTATGTGGCTCATGTTTCCAGTTTTTCTCATCTATTTCACTAGCATAATGTTTACACAATCCCCAGTGCAACAGTCATGCCACATTGTTATGCCTTTCAGTATGCAGTCCTTCTGCCATTAGTATGTCACATCCAGCAATGAGGTGTGTGACTGTTTCCAATTCTGTTTTACAAAACCTACATTTGTCTGTTTCTTTCACATGTTCAATGGACTTTGTAAATCAACATATACGTAGTGCACTATCTTGGACCACCAATATTAACCTTTCATCTTTTGGTTTGAATTTGCCTCTCCTTAACCATTCCTGTATTCAATCCTGTTCAACATGAGGTTCTTCCAGAAGTTTTCTATACTTGGAACTATATTTATGCATTTTGGTGAGCATGAAGCATCCTTTTTGTTTTTCTGTCTAATCTTTCCAACGTGTTTTGGGGCCAGTCAATCACTCCAGAACTGTAAGGACAGGAAGATCAAACTGGTGTATAGCTTGAATTTTGTTCCTAGATGTCATTGCTGTTTACAAGATTAATTTAAGTCTTCTAAAATATTCCTTTCTAAGTTTTATTTGCATTTGTTTATGTTTTATTGTTGATCCTTCATCAATTCCCAAATATTTATACACTCCCTTTTGGTCAAGTTCTTTTATATCACATTCTTTTCCCAAACTGATGTTTTCTTGCTGTTGCAGTTTTCCTGCTTTAAAGATTGTTTTTGCACACTTATCAAGACAAAAATCACATTCTTATATCATCTGAAAAAGTTTTGACTACTTGCAGTTGTGCTTTCAGTTCCTCATCTGATGAGCTATGCAATTTTAGATCATTGACAAAGAGAAGACGAGAACTATTTACACTTTGTTGTATTCTAGGAGCCAAATTATAGCCATGACCTAATCTGATAGGCCAACAGCTTAATGGGTTAAGGGCAAGACAGAATAGCAGAGGTGATGGAGAGTCAACCTGGAATATCCCCCTTTGGATTTTTTATCCCTGGAATAATAATTTGTCCTTTATCATGGCTTAATTGCAAAGTGGTCTGCCACTGTTTCATGGTCACTGTAATGTAGTCGATCAGTGTAGGGTACATCTTATACATTTTTAAGCACTCTTTTATCCATGAATGTGGAATACTATCAAATCCTTTTTTGTAGTCAATCCATGCCATACTTAGTGTATTCCCCTTTTTACAGTTCTCTATTACCACTTTATTTAGCAACAGATGATCCTTTGTTCCATATGATTTTCTTTTAATGCCTTTTTGTTCTATTGCCATGATTGAGTTTTATTTTAAATGACTATAAACTCTGTCAGCATCAATTCCAATGTATAGTTTACACTTAGTTGGAAGGCAAGTTATTGGTCTACAATTTTTAGGGTAGCTCGTATGTTCACTCTTAAGTAGGGGCATCGTTTTTCCTGTTGGTAGTCAAGATGGTGTCTGTTCAGGGTGCACATATAAATAGTTCTTACTCATGGCTAAATCTTCATGCAAATATGTTATTACTTTTAAGTAGAAGTTAGGTATTGTATCTGGACCTGGTGTTTTCCAATTAGAGGCTTTTCTTAACTTTGTTTCAATATCTCTAGCTGTTACTTCATCCCATTCCATACTCTGTACCTTTGAACCTCTTATATTTTCTTTTACTTCTTCTTTCCATTTAGCATCTTTGTTATGTTCCACAGGATCTAATACTTCTCCAAAATATATATATTTCTTCTTTTTTTTAGTGGTCTTTCAATTCCTTTTACCTTGTTTCCCAATTCTCTATAAAACTTTTTGTGGTCATCAATTTATTTTTTTACTTTTCCTATGTATTTAGCTTTGTGTCTTCTAAGTTTTTCTGCCTAGTTTATTATTTGTGATAGTGCATGATAGATCCTGATCCATTATAATATTGCACATTGCTTTTATCACATCTATCTTTCTGAGTATTTTTGATGATCTATTTCCTATTCTATACTCCTCTAACAGTGACACTTTTGTCTTAACTGCTTTATAATTTTCTCTATTTGATACGTCCATGATGGTATTTAACTTCTACCCTTCTTTTCCATTACTACCCTGTGTTCTTGTGGTAGACTTTTATCTGTTATTAATTAAGCTGCAGAGTAATATATCCTGTTTACTTCTGTTATATCACATGGATCTCTATCGACAGTCCTAATTACTGTGTTCATTTGTTTTATCAAACTTTTGACTTTTTGGGTTTTATTAACCTGCTTCAGTCTATTTCTTTCATTGATCTTAATATTTGTATCTATCTATATTAAATCAAGCAACTCTTCTCTTAGCTCCTTTTCTTCTAAACTGAGGGCACATTCTTTGTCCTCCATTTTCTGTGGGCATTCTGTAAAAAGTTCTGTACCATCTTCCTGTGACACATTCTCTTCAATTGCAGCCTATGTCATCTGTTTCTCTGTCATATGGGGACTCATTGGCCTATCACTCCTCAATATTAATCAGTTTCCTGTTCCTTCACTTGATGTCCAACTTCAAGTGAGCATTTATACTGGTTTCCTTGGAAGACTCCAAAATATCTTCATATGACAACTGACCAGCTGCTTCTTGTTCCACTGGTTTCTTCTTAATTTGGATATCTATTGCTCTATCCTGCTGTGGTGCTTTCTGAGTTAGATTTTCTACACTGATTTGTTCACTTTGCAGGTACTCCATAACTTCAGATTCTATTTCTTTAAATTTTCCATTATTAATCTTTTTCTACTTTACCTCTTTGTCTTCTTATTTTTTTGTATTGTAAAGTTTTCCATGTCCAGACTCCTTTGCCTATATTTCTCTTCAGATATCTTTGGTGCTGCTTTCTTTGTATTGATTAGTTTTGCTTTCTCCTTTGCATAGATATTGCACCATATTAAATCTCTTTTTCTTTCCCATGTCCATATTTCTTCTTCGGATGTCTCCTGATCTTCATATTTCTCCTTACTTTGGGAACTCTTTCCAACATGCTATGATATAACCTGTGTTAGACCTTCTACATCAAATCCTTCACTTCGCAGGCATTTCATAATTTTACCTTCTGTTTTTTTTGAACTTCTACTTTACTAATCTTATTTTCTACATTCCCTCTTTCTGATATTATTTTTTTTATTGTGAAGTTTTCCATATCTGGATGCCTTTACCTGTATTTCTCTTCGAATATCTTAAGGGATGCCATTTTTGTATTGATCACTTTGGCTTTCGACTTTGCATAAATATTGGACCATGTCAAATTTCTCTGTCTTTCCCATGTCTATATTTCTTTTTATACTTTTCAAAAATCTCTAGGTTTTGTTGTCTGTTTTTTTCACACTTCCTCAGATGCTTCTTTTTCCAAACAGATCAAAGTTTCTTGATCAATATAATGTTTTTTCACAAATCTAATGTATTAATGGACACAAATTTTTATTTGAGGCTTCTGACAGTTTTTCTTGTGGAAGTATTTTTCTTTCCTTTAATTTTTCACTTAATCTTTTTGTATATCTTGTATCTGGAAATTCTGGGCTTTTTGCATAATAGTAACAATACATCTTTTCTATCTTATCCTCAATAGTCCACTCTATCGTCTTTATGGTTATTCTTTGACCTGTTGGTTTTTGTGAGTTTTTTGGACAGCTACTTCCTTCTACAATAGGGGGCATGGCATCCTGGTCCAAGGAAGTCATTGTGCAACTTTATTTGTCCCTTATCAGACCCCTCATTGAGTATAATGACCCCTTCAGCATGTACCTGACCAGATATATGCAACAGTTAGAACACCCACAAATGGTTGCTTACTAGGACATTCCAGAGTATAAGGACATTCTCCTATATGGATTGCCTTAAAGCCTTATCTCTAAACTTTGTCTCCTACAGGTTACTGTCTGCTTGACATGCAAGGCACCCTCTGATCCAGTATTGATGGACCTTTTGTACATCTGCAAAAAAGACATCAGAACCACTAGATCCAAGGATTTAAATTTTGCTTGTTACATTGATTGTCAGATACAGTTTCAGTAGAACATTGGTGGTTATTTGTGATCTTTTAAACTGTCTTAAACAGTCTCAGAATGTGGCTCTAGGCTTTCTTTTGAGAAGGGATTGGTGGTTATTTGCTATGGTAGGTGTTCAGTAATTTGCAAATAATATATTTTCCTTTTCATAAAATAATTAAAAAAAATGCCTGCAATTTTTATTATACCGTGATCTGCTTTGCCTTTAAATACTATTGTAGTAACATACATGAACTCATTTGCATTTTGTAAGATCAAAAAAATGCATAACTTGATAGTTCTTTGGCTCTATTTCTTTAAATAATAACATTCTCTGAGAGATTAGCATGTTAAGCATGTTATTCAGTTGCTAATTTAATTTTCTATTAACTCTGTTGGGCACATGCCTAGCTGATGAGTCATTAATAGTTTGCATTTCAGAGTTACATAAAAAAATTCAATGTGTAACAATTCATACATGCCTACAGAAACACTGAATGGTGGCATTTACAAGGTAAAGGAGACATAATAAAATGTGTTAAGGCAGGATTTAATATAGTTGATTTTATTAGTCAAGCAACTAATAATACAGTTGTTATAATATTTAAGTGCATCTGCTTGTAATTCTCATCACACACTTTTTTTTTTATTGTATTAGAGCTAGGACATTCCTAAGTGGTTAGACATTTACTTTGGGAAACTAACTCATTTTGAAACAATTGCATTTGATCTGAGGCAAATGAAAATTATTACAGGACTAGGAAACACAGTACAAGCCTAAGCCAGATTTGATTTTGCTGCTGTTGTGCCTTTCATTTCATTATTGCTTTGTAAAGTTTTATTTAAAAAAATGTAGTGCTATTCGGGTCTATATTATTTAATCAAAAGCACTTTCCAGCGAACACTCATTCATTGACTGTCATTCAGGGAAATCACTTTGGCGATTCACGGAATACTCCCAGGGCAAAACTGTAGTTGGCCAGCTACACAACTTTGCCATTTTCTCCACTGTAGTGTGATCTCTGACTTGGTATATAGGGAAGGGTATGTGGGACAAAGCCCCCACTTGGGTGGGTTCAATTTAGCTAGATGTGAGTCCATTGTGTTGCAGGGCAAGTATTTCTTTCTCCTGGGAGTATTCAGCAAATTGCAGAAGTGATTTTTGCTGAATGACAGTGGATGAATGCATTTTCACTGGAAAGTGTTTTCAACAAACTAATATAGACCCTTAATATTCAGTTCTGAAGAAATCCATTGTTTAGGACAAATTGCTAAGCTGAAATGTCAATACATTTCTTTGAAAGTTGAGTTTATTCCTCCTCCAGTGGCAGTCTGGCATGGTTTTATATTCAAATGTTTGTCATTCTTTCCATATAATAAAGAACAAAACTGCACAAGAACTTAAAAGAAACTCCATCCATACATTCTTTCTAAACCATTTTATAGACAGCAAGGTGACCAGGCTAGATGACATTTCCTTATACCCAGCAACAGCAGGATTCCTTGGCATTACCAGACAAGTTAATAAATATAATTTATGGAGCACAACCTGTGACTGATCCAGGACATCCTACTGTGGGCTATGCTCAGATCACCCTCCCATTTGAGGATCTTATAGGTAGTCTCTTAAGATGCAATGGCTTGATCATGCCATACTCCCAAATTGCTACAATTTTCATTCTTGAGTAGAACTTGAGGGGAAAAAAATGTTAAGAGCATTACATTTCTATTGCTTATATGCATGAGCTAATAATTTCTGTCATTACTCAAAGCACTTGATCTCAGATGATAATAGTGGGCATATAGTGAAATGGAAAATAAGAACTTTATCTTATGAGTCAGCCTTTTGATTCATTATGACATTCCAGTACAATGCCTACAATCCTACAACTGCTACACTAATCATGTGACTAGACTACCAACCACCATTGTCCTCACTGATCAGCAGGACTTAAAAATACTTGTAGCCTTCACTTCAAGTATCTATTCTTGTACATGGAGATGGCAATCCATTGCTTGCCCGGAGAGAACTGTGACCTCTGCCTTAGATGTACTTCTTTTCATTCATAACTGGTTTATACAAAGTGGTGCACCACTCTAGTGCATGCTGTGGATTACAGCCAGTCAGCTGAGGGCACCACACTAGTGCATGCTGTGGATTACAGCCAGTCAGCTGAGGGCAATGTGGCAACACTGTCTGAAAACAGCAAGAATGGAACTTTTGTCTTCCAAAACTTGATAGTTAGGCTTTTTCTTGATATCTGTTGTGAGAAAAATTTGTGACATTGAACAAGTAACTTAACCAGACAAGCTATGGGACAATTGGGAATTTGGACTACATTCCTTAATAGTTTCTTGGGCCAAATGCCTATTAAGAACGTATGAACTTAATGCAGACAATATGGACATAAACATCATTCTATTAATAAAGGACTAAATGTCATACAGTAGTACCACTGGGACCATATACAGTTTCAGTAACTCCCATTGATCATTCTGGTATGCATACCTTCAGCAGAATAACAAAATACACGTCAACCATTCAAGGAGCATTCCATGACCTAACAAAATATATTCCATAGTGCTACACCTGAATGAAAACCAAACATTATACCAGTCTGGCATCACCTTTTCACTGCTAGCAGATAAACATCTCAACTGTCCAGATTTTCACAGACTGTCCATATTTTTTCCTGTCTTTTTGGTCTGTGCTTCAGCACCAGCCTTCATAGTCTTCCGAAAATGCATGCTAACACAGCATTTCTTATTCTATAAACTTTCATAGGAGCCTTTGCCCCCCAATATTTTAGTGTGCTGGCTAAGAACTGTAATCCACTTATAAACTAAACACAGTATTATTATTCATTTTCTTTCAGTTTTATTTAAATGATGAACCACCACCTAAGTTTGCTAATCCAGAGATACTGTCCCTGTCATCCAGACAATGTTGAAAGGGCTAGTAACCTTCAGTACACAAATGTTTTCAGTGGTGTACACAGTTCTAGAGGGTTCACATCTCCTTTTCCCTACTCTGCCTTTTTAGTGTGTAATTCCTTAACTGTCACAGTGAACTCAACTACAGAAATAGACCTAAGGTCTTGGTCTACATCAAACACAGCTCCTAAGTGAAGGTATGTCTACTTGGTTCAGACATTCCTTAAAGTGTTCCTTCTACAGCCAATCTCCCCAGTGAAGATGTAATCTTTCTTCATGCCTGTTAAATTCATCTGAGTAACATCCAGTTCCACTTCCATTTCTTTTATTAGAGCATCTTTGAAGCCTTCCCTTGTTCTCCTTGGCCTCATCAAAGTACTCCCTAACATGGGCCTTATGTGGCAACTGCAACAGCTGCTACCTTCATTGCCTATAAGTACTTGTTTACCATATATGCAGACATCCCTGCTAGTACTGCATGGGGGCTGTTTTTATATTGACAGCTGCCCCACCACTGTTATCCACCAGTGTGTGTTAGGTTTACCGTTAATGCAAGTACTGGCCAACATTCTGCCTTATTACTTTGTACTAAGCTACTGAGATCTTGAATATATATCATCTGTCTTTAAATCTCTGATTTCCCCTCATATAAAAAAAAAGATGTTTTGGAGGTAGAAGCTGAAATCATCTCTCATAGGTATATTTTCTACATGTCCACACATTTTGCCTTTAGGTGTTTTAATCAGTTTCCTTAGTTCTTTTATAAAGTAAAAGGATTGGGATAATGATTTTCGTTTTGGGGTAAGGAGTCATTTCCCTATGTGAAACATTGACAATCAGCCTATTTGTACAAAATTATGTTCCTTTTTGAGTATTAATATTTAAATGGTTTGGGTAGTTGAAGGAAATGCATTGTGCTTTAAAGGCTAAGGAGGTGCATTATGTGGATGGGGTTATCTGATGGGGTTAGTTCATGGGGTTATATGATGCAGAGTTGATGCTTCACAAGATGCTATTATTGCTCACATGGGTTTCATGACTCTGTCTATCCATTGCAGCAGCTATCTTACCCAACTCACCATAAAGTAAAGATCAGTTAACAGCACAGCCCCCCTCTTGATGCAAGTGTCCAAAACATCTTTTTTCTGGTTTATTGACAAGATAGCAAAATCAGTCATTGAACTTTGACTCGTGTTGTTTTAATATCAATTACACTTAAAAACAGACATATTTGAGTACAGTGACCATTATAGAAACATCCATGAGTTGGCCAAAAGCTGAACAACTGACCATTTAAGTTCAGATCATCATACTTTTCTTCACAGATTAGGTCCTACCAGGTGTCTCCACCATTACCCATGTAATCACATAGATGCCATGAAGAATGAGTCAGTCATTAGATGACACTCTGTCATGTCACATACTGCTCAAGTTATGATATGATATGACATAAAATATGTGAAATCCCGAAATGCTCAACCTCACCCAGTCTGGCTTTGTCAAGGGGCGATCATGCCTGTTAAACTTGGACTTCTTCGCGACAGTCATTAAAGCCCTAGATGATGGCAAATCTGTGCACATGCCCTACCTAAACTTAGCCAAGGCCTTTGACACAATCCTCCACTCAGGAATCATAGATAAACTCACCCATTTGGGTATCAATCCATGTATTGCCAGATGGGTTGTAAACTGGCTCACTGACAGAACTCATACAGTCAAAATAGGGGAATTCACCTCTAACAGTATGAGGTGGGATCAGATTTTTTTATGCTGAATGCTACCATGCTGCATTTTTTTGCATTTAACTTTAGACTGTTTATAGTACAATATTCCAACCATTGCTAAAGATGTTTAGAATAAGTGGATGAGCAGATAACAGCAACCAGATTGCAGTCATCAGCAATGCTAGATGTATATGGTGTGTAAGAAAGTTAAAAAATAAAATTCTAAGGACTGAAAAGATGAATGTGTTAAAATATCTGTAAATATGTACAAAGTTATAATACTGCGTAAATAATCCATGACATGCTCACTATAAAGTTAAGATAAGTTTTAACATGATTATTGTAATTTAATTCATGCTAACTTGTGTATGCATGAAACTGAGTATAAGTATTTTTGCAAAGGTGAACATTTCTCTGTACCACCCCTGCTAAATTAAACATACTAAGTCTGAGTATGGATCAATGAATTGTAACTGATGAACTGTTGTCAACTTTTTAAAATGGCATTTCAGTCTTGTAAAATTTATATTTTCTCAAAGGAAAAAAAAAACATAGGTTCACATCATACAGTAAACACATAAACATGGAGCAGGTTATTTAAATATTGAAATAGCTGGGGGAAGCTTTTTACTTCATATCAGCTAGTCATAGAATTTTTTTCATTGATCATTAAGGTAGACTAGGGTAAGCCCATGGAAAGGAAGAGATGCTGACTGTGTTTTAAGTCTTGTATTCATACATTTTTATGGTCCAAATGATGATAATCTGGGGTTTTGTTAATTTACTGCATATAGTTCAAGATAGTCCTTGCTGTTATTTAGGTTTTTATGGATTTTTTTATTGCCAGCTAATTATTGTGTTCTTTTTATCTGCTTGTCATTTGTTATAGTTATTATATATCTCTATTTAAATGTGATAAATGTTATAAAAAATGCTTTGGGTTTGGTACTGTGAAGAAATTGGGCCCTGTCATCTGTGCTAGCATGTCCAGCTGATGTTTTGTACATAATTTCAGATTAACCTGTGTATAGTACGCTAGCATGACTAGCTGTGATATTGTGGATGAGTTCTTTTGTGCTGACTGATACTTTGTACAGCGTGTTTAAAGAGTTAAATAGTATTATTTTACACTTCTAACAGTGCATGTTTATGCAGAAGATTCTAAATGCAGACAGTCTCAATGTCATCTGATCTACAGATGATGTAATTGAAATGTTTCCACTTGCTCTGTTTTTACTTTCAGAGATGGAAAGATAGATAGGAACTTTAATAAACAGCTGTGTGTTGATTTTCAAACAGTGAAATGAAAATAATAACTGGAACAGTTGATAAAGTTAACCTAGTTTATAAAACAGGCTGATGAAGACAGTCATATTCATAGTTCAGTTCAGTTCAGTTTTGCTCAAAGTTGTACTGAGCAATGAATACCCAAAGGACTCAACAAGAATTGTAAACCTGTCTTTGCTCTGTTGTAATATTTAGTTTAGATCAGGGACAGTGTTTTTTAGTTAGATAGGAAATTATAGCTGATTAGTCAGAGTTTTTTTTTATTTGGATTTCTATCCTTCAGTATTAACTTCACTTTCCTGGTGATTGAATTATGTTTGTTTATTGAATTTACTGTTTTGTATTTTAAATCTCTTTGCTCATTATTAAATATTTTTATTATTTTACATTGTGGCTGGTCAATCAGTGTACTCTTTAGTGGTTTGAGAGTGCTTATACCTGCTTTGATAATTCCTAGGCCACTCCAAAAGCCTGGCTGCTTTAGGTTATTTGCTACAATTTGTTTTGATATCTAATTTTAATAATTGGACACCCCTTTAAAGGGCATGTATACACTCTGATTTGTGGCAGCCTGTCACTGTATTATTTTGAGGAAGGGACAAAGCAGAAATCTGTGTCAAGCTTACCCAGTAGTGTTTGGATGTGTGAGATGTAAGAGAGATATTTCTCTGAAGTGTGTAATAAGGAGTTATATTTGGGGTGGACAGAAGGGGTTTATATCACATTATTGAACTTCCAAAATATCAAACACCATAAGCTTGAACTTGGAAGCTCGAAATGTGATATAATCGAAACCTCAGAACAGCAATTTTTTCCCAGGGAAAAAAATTGCTGTTCCGAGAAACCCACACACAACACAAGCACAACAAAAACCTATGTCTAATGTGGGGGGCTTCACCCCCTACTTAAATATGCCAACTCTGAGATTGCACCACAGTGGAGGAAATAGCGAAGCCATGGAACGGCCCACCAAATTCATGCCTTGGGTAAGAATTCGGTGTTCCGCGACTTCAGTATTGTCAGTGTTCGCGGTTTCACGTTTGATGTATTGCCGTTCAACATTATCCATTTTTGCAGTTATGATATACACCCAGACAGAAGCATACAGTCCGCTTCCAGGTTATTGAGCATGTTCCTGTTGTGGTCTTAGGGGAAATTGTGAAATACTACTCCTGTTTAAGTGACGGTCTCACATTGGAGCCAATAGTGAGGATTAAAGTTCCTTAGTTACTGACCCAGGATAGTAAGGGAAGTCACATACTGGTTGCAGTTCAGTGAGATATTAACCAGACATCACATATTCATGGCAGTTCAATGGGATATTAACTGGATGTAACAGGCATATTACTAGAATACACAATAGGGATATTTGCCAAGGTTTGCTATTGTGCGTGGTTTACCACAGTGTTTGATACCTTGAGGGAATATCAGTTAGCAAATTTACATTATTAAGGAGGGGGCAATGTGGCTGTCAATGAGTAAACATCTCCCTTATGCTGTTCCATACTGCATAGGTGTATTATATACCTTTGCACCATTCTGTTAGTCCAATTACATTAGAACACTGATTCTTTAAGCCTATAGCATATAATACAGATTTATGATTTACTGTTTCTATAAGAAGAAGACTGACTTAAAGTACAATTTGTTGCTAACTGGATACATTTAAAATAGAACTTTGGCTACAATTGCACTAAAATTCAAATGGCCAAATCTACTGACTATCAGACAAACAAAACCAAACTTCCTGCGTTTTATTTTTTTCATCAGAAGCTGTTACTAAAAAACAAATGTTCGAAATCTAAGGTTACAGAAAAACATCAATTACAATAGTGAAATCAGAACATAGTTTTGTCAGGGATGACCAAACACAAACACTGCTTTCACTCCAACTATTAATTGATTAAATAGCCATTCATCTGTTTTTAACAATTTACACATTCTCATACACTGAAAGAATGGATACATTAGAAAACAAGATTTCAGAGCTAAGAGCAAGATAATTCATATGGAGAAAGAAGTAAAAAGTTGTTGCTATGACCATTAATGAATAAGTGAAAAACTGCTAATGGATGTCAATAGCTGACCTTATAATATATTAATATGTCTTCATCTTTCAGAGACATTTGATATTCAAGATTTAAATGACACTGCTAAAGAAATATTTCTTCACCGCTTTGATATCATAAAACATCTGTAAAATTAATAATAGAGTATTCATGTAGAGCCTTGCAGTCATCACACTCATCAGGTCTTCTGTGTCAGATCATCATCATCATCATCATCCCTTTTTCCCATTTTCTACATGGGATCTGGGTGTCATGTCAAGTGTTGCCACCTCTGTCTTTTTATTGCCACTCACCTATCTTGTTTAACGCTCATGCCCGACTGCCACAGGTCTTCTCCTACGCCATCCATTCACTTTTTTTCTGGGCACCATTGTTTCCTCTTGCCTTCTTCCTGTCTGTCCAAAATCTACTTCATCAGATTGTCTTCTGCTTTTCTGCACATGTGCCCAAACCACCATAATCTGTTCTCCTTGACCTTTTCTGCAACTGGAGATACTTTGGCTTCTGCCCTTATGCCCTTATTTCTTCATCTGCCTCACAGTTTGCATCCTACCACCCATCTCAGGCACTTTATCTCCATCAGATTTAGCTTCCTGAACTGCTCTGATGTAACTGCTTAGGTTACTGTACCATACAGTAGTACTTGTTGCACCACTGTTTTGTACACCTTACATTTTAGCTTCTTTTGCATTCTTCTGTCATACCCTACACCTGACATTCTGTGCCAACTGGATGCAGCCCTTCTGATTCTAGCTTTGAACTCCTCATTCAGACTTCCTTTCTCCTCAACCACCCCTCCCAGATACTTGACTCTGTTCCCATTACACTATTTTCTCTTCTATCTCATTTCTTAGCTTCTTCTAATTTCCCCCATTTGTTACTATTACAACTGTCTTATTTGGATTCAGTTTTGTCCCATGTGCCTTCAGTTTTGCATCCCATTCTTCCATTCTTCTATCCTTTGCTGAAGTTTTTGCTCAGAGTATGCCAGTAATGCCACATCATCTGCATATAGCAAGTTTGTTGATGTGTCCCCTCTGACCTGCTTGCTAATGTAGTCCATCACCAGTATGAGCAGCAGTGGGCTCAGAGTTAAACCCTGATGCACACCAACTCCCACTATGATCCTCTCTGTGAGACCGAACACTGTTTGTACTTGAGTCATCGGCCCCTTCTACATAACTTGCACTAATTCTACCAATGTTTCTAGGACACTGAACAACCACAGGACTGACCAAATCAACTTTGTTGAGAACTTGTCATATCTTTTTTCCAAGTTCAGAAATGCCCATTTGGACTCTTTCCTCATTTCTACCTTTTTCTCAAGCATCTGTATCACTGCAAATATTGCATCAGTTGTGCTGCACCCTGATCTGAATCTGAACTGCTCATCTTCCATCTGACTTTCTACTGCTCTGCATATTTGTTTATCAACCACCCTCTCTGGAACTTTCATGCAATGTGACAGGATACCTCTGCACTACCCACAGTTGTGAATGTCCCCTTTGTTCTTTAACACTGGTGCTAGTATGCTTTCTCTCCACTCATCTAGGATATGCCTTTCTCTCCATACTTTTATGGGTACCCTCAGGAGCCATTTCTCCTCTATCTCACACAACATCTTTATCATATCTGCTATGACCTCATCTGAGCCTGCTGCTTTCCATGATATCATTGCCCTTATCACTGTTCTTACTTTTTCTATTGTTGGCTCCTTCTCTTCTCTCATTGTAGGCTGCGCCTGAGGCAGTAGAGTTTCTGTGGAATTTTCTTCACTCAGAATCTGCTGGAAGTACAACTTCCATTGTTGGAATCCCTTATGAAGGGTGTCTGACTAGCTTCTTTATCTTTCTGTCTTTGCCTCGCAACTTGATATTGTTTGTTTGCACCATCTACTGAATCACTTTGCAGAAGCTGTTAGAATGCCTCAGATGCCTTGTTCTTTGATATTAAAACTCCTTTCAGAGACTCTTTGTTATCCAACCAGTATTCCTTCTTAGCCTGGTCCATCTTTTCTATCTCCCCATTTATCCTGTACTCCTTCTTTCATTGGATGACTTCCTGGACTTTTGTATTCCACCACCAGGTTTCTTTATTTACTTTATTCCATACCTGGCTCAGCTGCATAGCTGTTCTGTAGTCTTCACGCATGCTGTTTTGAAGTGCTGCCGTTCTTCTTTAACGCCACATATTTCTTCTTTTTCTTGACGTGCTACAGCCCTGAGCAATTCCATGAACTGTTTTGCTTTCTTTCCAGTCAACTTCCAGGTCTTCAGTCTGTTCTCTGTTGACCTTAGAACCCAGCTGATTGGGTCAACCAATGGTTTATGCTATGGGCCAACTTTTTCACTGGGAATGACTTTGTGATTGCTGATTCTACCCTAGTGCCATTTCTTTACTAGGAGAAAGTCTTCTTGAGTTGCATGTTGGCCACTCTTGTACGTCATCTTGTGACTATCTTTTTTTCTGAACCATGTGTTGGCTACTATCAAGAAATTTGCCAGAGAGAAGTCTAGGATGGCCTCTCCTTCTTTATTCCCATTGCCTCACCCATGTGGACTTAGGCAGTCCTCATTTCCTATTCTGTCTGACCTGATATATGCATTCAGGTTATCCATTATCAACACCAATTCATGTTGTCCTGCTTTATCTAGTAGGCTCTGCAACTGTTGTCTTAATGCAGTCTTTTTGTCACTATCACAACCCTTCTGTGTCACATAGGCTGTGATTATGAATACTGACCTATCATTAGGCTGGAGTCTGAAAGTCATGAGTATGTCACTAATTCTGATGATATCTCTCACAACCTTCTTAAACCTCTCCCTCACCACTATTTCCACACCATTTCTTGCCTGTCCTCATTCTGAGTAATAGATTCTGGATCCCAAGCCAAGTGGCTTTTCTGCACTGCCCTTCCATTTTGTCTCCTGGATTTACAAGATGTCCAGCCTCCTCCTTACCAGTATGTTATCAACTTCCAAGATGGATCTTGTCAGTGAACCTATATTGAATGTAGCAATTCTTCGTTCATGTTTGGCAGGGTGATTGGTTTTACATCCAGCTTTCACTCAACAGAGCCAATCCAGGTAACCAGAGCTGGGTAACTAGAGACTGGCCAGCTAGTAACTTATTCACCTAGGTCTGCTGGGCTTTATGGTGGCCACATACTGTCCAACAGGGGCACATACACCTCTCCTACCATTAGCATGGGCCTCTGTCTTAGGTAGGATACTCAACTCACTTATCACTAGCAGATATCTGTGCCCATTTGGAGACTTTAGTCAATATGTCTCACTCACCTAGAGCCATATTTTTACACAGTGAAGTGGCTAGCACTGCCACAGTGCACAGTCTGTGATCCATCTACTCCAATCTTGAGGACACTGTACACCACAGTAGATAGCCAAAGCAGTTGGTCTATATTCCCCATGGAGCACCATCTAGAGTCTGTGTTGCCGCCCTCAGCAACATTCTTGGGAAATTTTCAGATGGAAATACTCTGCATGCTTTTTGGAGGTGGGAAAAACACTACAGAGACACAGACAGAACTTGAAAACATCAAATAAGCATTGGCCACAGGTCAGGATTGAACCTTGTACCTTGTGCATTGGAGGCAAAGACCTTAATCATTATGTCTACAATTCTGTGTCAGATCTACTGTAGTTATTAAAGTATTAAAATACTGACACAATAATATAGGTTACTAAAAATAGCAAAAAGCATTTTGCCTGGCACATATATAAGATAAGATTCCTCAAAGTCATCTGTGTAGTTTTCAAACAAATCCCAAACTAGCTCTATTCTGTGCATATTTAGTCAAAAATAATGCAAAGTTTCAAATAGTTTACCCTGCTACAGTGATGCTTTCTCATAATGGCAGCAAATGCTAATCCTCTTTAGGAAGATCTAAGCTATTTCAAACCATTTATGACCTCAGATAAGGACCAGGTCAAAGTTTACTAACTATCCCTGCCATAAACAAACTCTACAACAGAAGAAAGAAACTGTTGCAAAAAAGAGTAAAATTCCATGATTGGAGGAACTCCCTGGTCAGCCTCAGTAAGAAGCTGAGATCCCTCATAAAGTCCTCCAAAGCTAGTTATGAAAACAAAATCACCACTGATTCTAAAGACAACCACAAAGCATTCTATAGCTATGTCAAGAATCTCAATGGCAACACTCAGATCTGCTCTGAGTTACAGCACAATGGCACTAAATATACAGAACCAACTGATATTGCCAACATCCTGGGAGATAGGTTCAGTGCTAACTTTACCCCCCTTTCACCCCCTAAAGGGTCCATCTCTATATCGGAAGAATGCAAAGTTCCTGTAATCATGGCTGCACAGGTAAAAACCACACTCTCCAAAGCCAAGAACACAGCATTCATGGGACCTGACAACATCCCAGGCTGTGTTCTACATGAACTACATAACGAACTGGCACCCCAAAGTACCATGTTCAGTCATAGCCTCACCTCTGTCTTTGTGCCCACTGAATGGCGCACAGCGATGCTTATCCTATTCCACAAAGGAGGAGCCACCATGGACCCCGGGAACTACCACCCCATTAGTCTGATGAGCCTGGTCTGCAAGGCTATGGAAGGTATCATCATGGAACTTATAAACAATGACACTGGTAATCTCCAAACTCTGGAGCCCACTCAGTTTGGGTTTTTAAAGGGCAGATCATGTCTCCTAAATCTGATAGACTTCTTTGAAGCAGTCACCGAAGCCGTAGATGAGGGTAAGATGGTTCACACAGCCTATTGAGATCTGACCAAGGCTTTCAACACTATCCCCCCACTCTGGAATTATAGATAAACTCACTAAACAAGGTATAAATCCCTATGTTACAAGATGGATTGCCAACTGGCTCTCTGACAGAACCCACACTGTGAAAGTAACAGACTCCAAATCCGACTTCAGACCAGTGACAAGTGGGGTACCACAGGGTTCAGTTCTGGGTCCTCTCCTGTTTGGTATCTGCTTCTCTGAAGTACAGATACACAGAAGGTCTTTGGCTAATGAAGTTTGCAGATTACTGCAAACTGGGAGCCACAATCGAAACTCCTAATGATGTGGACATTCTACAAAAGGGCCTCACTGAGACAGATGCCTGGTGTCAAAACCATGGCCTCAAGCTCAATGCCAAAAAGTGCATTGTCATCCCTTTTGGTAAAAACTCTGTACCCATGAATTTCCATATAGGTGGTTGTCTACTTAACACCGAAAGTGTGATAAGAGACCTTGGGATACAGGTGGACAGTAGTCTCTCCTTTGATAATCACATTGCCACAGTAGTCAGGAAATCCTTCTAGGTGGTACACCTCATCACAAAAAGTTTCTCATCCAGGAAAAAAGAGGTAATTGTTCCCCTCTACTCGTCACTCATTAGACCCATTATAGAGTACAGTGCTCCTTTTGGTATGTACCTCACAAGACATCTTCAACAACTGGAAAGGCTGCAGAAATACATCACAAAGTGGATTACTGGCCTCAAAACAGATGCCCTATGCAGACTGTCTCAAAAAACTCTAGCTTTACTCCATCGCATATCGCCTACTCAGAGGCAATCTCTGCTTAACATACAAAGCTATGTCAAACCCAGAGCTGTTGGACATGCTCCACTTAAAGAAATCCCAATCCCTCAGAGCTACACACTCTATGGACCTAAACCTTGTCACCACAATAAACAGAACATGCTGGAGGGATAGATTCCTGCCCCAGAGACTTCCCATAATCTGAAACAAACTACCTATCTATATCAAACAAAGCTCCTCATTAGCACTCTTCAAGAAAAATCTTGATGATTGGATGGGAGATAGGAAATTCACCCTGGCAATCACTTCTGTGGCTCTGCTCAACAGGGGCACAAGAAAATACTTTTCTTGGGTAGCGAAAGCCAGGGTACCTTTTTGGCTAGGCTTATATAGGCCCTAGGGCCAATAGCCTAGTACCTACCTATGAACCTATGAACATATGAAGAACATGTTGAGGTGGGGGGCACAACTGCATGATGAGAGTCGATGAGCAGGAGAGGGGAAGTTCAGTGATACCCTTAGATTGACCTTGCTAGGCCTTATAATACAGAAGGGGAAACTTTGGTGATATCCCTGATTGGCCTTGCTAGGCCTTATAATACAGAAGGGAGAAGTTCAGTGATTCCCTTGGATTGACCTTGCTATGCCTTATAATACAGAAGAGGAAAGTTCAGTGATACATTTAGACTGGCCTAGCTAGGCCTTATAATACTGCTGATAGCATGTTATGCAAATGTTCACATAATTCCATGGGAATGAGCAACATTATTACAATGAGGGTCATAGGGAAAGCAAGTGAAAGCAACAATATGGTGGTTCAATTCAGGCATGTATAAATTTTGTGTAACAAGATGCAAATCAACTTTCTGCATCTAAAACTACATGTTCTCCATAACACAGAGGATCACTACAATGTTGGAGCTGGTTGAGAGGTGCCACTGTTATACAAGGCTTGGAATATGCATGGAGAACACATCACTGTGGGCAGCAATATATGTGTGTGGCTTTGAAAATCTTGGCTACATTAACCATTCAGCAACCAGCAGTGGACATGATGAATGCATCTCATGCATAAGCCTCAAGGATGCTCCACGTGTTTCCTGATGCCACTCTACAACATGTGAATGGCCCTATGTGGTTCACATTCAACACAGACAAAAGAAGCAATACCATGTGGGCATTGGAAGGCAATGACCTTTTTCCAGAGGGACTGGAAGCCATTGACTACATCCACTTTGCAATATAGTTACCATCCGAGGAGCAATGACAGCAGTATATCAATCACAGGGGATTCTACTCTATCAGATGCCAGGTTGTCTGCAATGCACACGGTACAATATACAAGGTATCACATGGCCATCCAGGCAGTACCCCAATTCCTACATTTAGCACACATGTGACTTATTCCTTGGAGTCATTGCTCATGTCACCCATAAGAATCCCACAGACTACGGCACAGAATTCATACAGCACTGCTCTGTCAGAGACCCAAATCACTGTAGAATGATTGTGTTTGATTGCTGAAGACCCTCTTTCAATTTCTAGATGTCTTTGGTGTTGCCTTATAGAATGATCCCAGAATATACAGTAAAATATCTGTAGTATGAGTGGTATATTACATAACATGCTGATATACAAAGCAATATTACACAACATTTTGAAATACAAAGAGATACGGCAGGAGATAGACATCCAGGAATAGAAAGTGCAAGAGTCAGAGGGAAAGAGGTGTGTTTTGAGGATCACATGGAGGAGATGGCTGCAAGCAATGACCATGTAAGGCAGAGGTGAGTGCAATATGCCAATGCACTATGTAAGAGGCAGCATCTATGGGCTACATTGAACATAACATATAACAGTAACAATTATGCATACAGTAGTACAACCAAGCAATGTTACAACATGCTTTGTGCAACAGACACAGTCTATTCTGGTAAAAGAATATAGAGGTTAGTGCACAGATGTCTGCATATTCACAGGTGAGGAAGGTCACCTCGACAGCTGTCAAGAACGAGTATTGTGTGTGTGTGTGTGTGTGTGTGTGTGTGTGTGTGTGTGCGTGCGTGCATGTGTGTATGTGTGTGTGTGCACATGTGTGTGCGTGTGTGTGTGCACATGTGTGTGCGTGTGTGTGTATTTGTGTGTGTGTGTGTGTGTGTGTGTGTCTGTATTTGTGTGTGTGTGTGTGTGTGTGTGTGTGTGTGTGTGTGTGTGTGTGTGTGTGTGTGTGTGTGTGTGTGTGTGTGTTTTCATGTGTGTGCCCTTAAGCACACATATATGTTTGCGTGGCAGTGGGGATTAAAGGTTAATGCTGTGAGTGTGTATGTGTCTCTTCATCATGTAAATGCGGGAAATCTGGAAGACTGATCAGAGAGGGGGTGGTATCATCAGTGTGAAGTAAATGGATAGAGCTGGGCAGTGATGATGGACATGTGTGAGTCTGCATGGACAGAGATTCAGCAGAAGAAGCAGTACATTGTTGTGGTCTGATGGACAGGTCTAAGGCATGCACAGGAGATATCTGCACCAACCACATGCATCCTGATCCACATGTATGCCTTTTCTAGGGAATGTCATAACCAGGATCCACAGCATATTCAGTTGAGTGCCATATGAGCATGAACAGTGTGATGTTCAATGGAGTTGTCTCAGCACAAATACTTCATAAATGTTTCTGTCCGTGGCATGCATCAGTGGTCTTGAACACTGGATGGAAGTGTGTAGGTGCTGGCATAACTGGGCCTAGACTGCGCCTTTGTTTTCTATGGGGGGTTTCTTTACTAAAGATTGAAGAAGAATCAGACTGCAGTAAAGCAATGGCCATGAAGGGTGGCTACATAAGGAAATCTGCAGCATATAGACGCTCAACTCCAGCTTTCCATTATAATACATAAACTGGCCAAGGCCTCAGACAGTTCATCATACAGACCCAATACCAAGCCCACCAAATTTGTTACAGCTGCACTTGCTTCTGTCTATACTTAAATAACGGCCATGTACTTGCATACATGGTGGTGGACATAAAGACATGAGGGTCAGGAGAGGGGCCTTACCCATGGCATTGCCAACTATGCATACACCTAATCCCTGCTGCCCTCTCCCCTTCTCAGAGGAGCTGGTGGCAAGCAAAAATGTCTGAGCCATTGGAAAAGAGGGCAATTCCTTGGCTGACATATCAGACAACTCCTGTAGTATTCATGGTTATTTGTTGCTTTTACTGTTGAACTCCTGACCTTCATTGGCATTCTGGGCTGCACTGGCACAGTAGCTGTATCCATTGATAGCAGAGGTGATATGGCCATTACATTCCCATGTTTAATGTGGATTCATGTTGAGCTATTGACAGCTGCATCTTCAACTGCTGATAGATCAAAAAATTATGCCAAAACTGCTTTCAGCAATTCACAAAAGCACTCCAGTGTTGCACAATACTGGAGAAAATGGCAAGCCACACTGTCACCTGAAAGGTGTTTCAGAATAATGCCTCCAATCTATTTGCAGTTGAAGAAATGTAGGTTGATAGATTGACTGCATTCCACCTAACCCAACCACCATGACCTCACAGGCTGTGCTGGGAATTAGCTGTCATCATTGTTATTTTCAGACAGATCCCTGATGCTGGCCATACCTATATTCATGGTGGTGGAACCTGACAACACAAAACCTGTGAAAGCACATACGCATGCTCAAGTATTCCAAAGCATCCTTCACCAGCATCCACAGAGTGCCATGCAAAATATACAATTAACATGCCTTAAGCAGAATGATGATGTAAACTGATCTACCTGTAACAAAAAAAGTCATACTTACTAACTGCATGGCTCTGAGTCAGAAAGGTTGTACAGATTGCCCCATGTGTTAGATAATACTCACCCGGATCTTTGACAACTGATACTTGAGATGCACATTGCGGTTCCATTACAATGTCAAGTACTCCATTGTGGATAAGTGAGCTGTCATGTCTCCCAAACAGAGATGTCAGGAGCTCCACCATGTCAGTTAATGATGACACTGTCTGCAGACCCCTCTGCCCTTTGCCCTCTGGTCCTATGCCAGGTAGGTTGCCTTGTTGTTTCTTTGTGCAATTATATCAGTTACCCTTCTTTGAAATTGTCCATGTGTCCATACAGCAAAGCTTTATTCCAAAAGGTCTGATCAGATATGCTCCCTAAATACCTGACCTGATGTAACATTCCACAACATAGGCTGACCATGCTGATGGAGGCCTTGCAGTAGGATGTCATTCTCTGCCTGGGGAAACATCTCCTAACTCTTTCTTCCAATGTCAGATGTGTACCTGCAATTGCAAAGATATGTAGTATGAACTGTTGACATATATTGTATATCTCAGTACCATAGGTTCATAGGTAGGTACTAGGCTATCAGCATTTGGGGCCTATATAAGCCTAGCCAAAAAGGTTCCCTGGCTTTTGCCAACCAAGAAAATTATTTTCTTGTGCCCCTGTCAATCAGTGTCACAAAAGTGATCCCCAGGGTGATTTTTCTATTTCCCATCCAGTCATCAAGATTTTTCTTAAAGAGGGCCAATGAGGAGCTTTGCTTGACATGAATGGGTAGTTTGTTCCAGAATATGGGAAGTCTTTGGGACAGGAATCTATCCTTCCAGCATGTTATGTTTATTGTGGTAACTAGATTTAGGTCCCTGGAGCATGTGGTTTCGAGAGATTGGGATTACTTTAAATGGAGCATGTGCAACAGCTCTAGGTTTGACATAGCTTTGTATGTTAGGCCTTGATCACCTCTGAGTAGGCAATATGCAATGGAGTAGAGCTGGAGTTTTTTGAGACGGTCTGCGTATGGCATCTGTTTGAGCCTGGTAATCCTCTTAGTGAGGTATTTCTGTAGCCTTTCTAATTGTTGTAGGTGTCTTGTGAGATACATGCCAAACGGGGCATTGTACTCTATAATGGGTCTGATTAGGGATGAGTAGAGAGGAACAATGACCTCCTTTTTTCTAGAGTAGAACCATTTTGTGATGAGGTGTGCCACGCAGAATAATTTCCTAACTACTGTGGCGATGTGGTTATCAAAGGAGAGACTACTGTCCACCTGTGTCCCGAGGTCTCTTATCACACGTTTAGTGAGCTACCGCCTATGTGGTAGTTCATGGGTACTGAGATTTTCCCAAAGGGGATGACAGTGCACTTCTTGGCAATCAGCTTGAAGCCATGACTTTGACACCAAGCATCTGTCTCTTTGAGTCCCTTTTGTAGAATGTCTGCATCATTAGGTGATTCGATTATGGCTCCCAGTTTGCAGTCATCTACAAACTTTGTTAGCAAAAGACCTTCTGTGATGGCCTGCACTTCAGAGAAGTAGATGCTAAACAGGAGAGGACCCAGCACTGAACCCTGTGGTACTACACCTGTCACTGGTCTGAAGTCGGACTTGGAGTCAGCTACTTTTACTGTGTGGGTACTGTCAATGAGCCAGTTTGCCACCCATCTTGTGGCATAGGGATTTATGCCCAGTTTAACGAGTTTATCTAAAATTCCAGAGTGGTGGATGGTATCGAAAGCCTTGGCAACATCAAGATAGGCTGTGTGCACTACCTTGCCCTTGTCTACCACTCTAGTGACTGCTTCAAAGAAGTCATTCAGGTTTAGTAGACATGATCTAGCTTTTACAAACCCAAACTGAGTGGGGCCAGGGTTTGGAGGTTACCTATGTCTTTTTTATAAGCTCCAAGATGATACGTCCCATGGCCTTGCAGACCAGGCTTGTCAGGTTAATGGGGGTGGTAGTTTCCGGGGTCCGTGGTGGCACCCCATTTGTGGAGTGGGATAACCGTCGCTGTGTGCCATTCAGTAGGCACATAGCCTGAGGTGAGGCCATGAATGAACATGGTACTTAGGTGGGGTGCCAGTTCATTCTATAGTTTGTGCAGTACGCAGCCTGGGATGTTGTCTGGTCCCATGGATGTTGTGTTCCTGGCTTTGGAGAATGCGGTCTTTACTTGTTCATCTGTGATTAAAGGGGCTTTGCATTCTTCTGCTATTAAGGTGGGCCCTTTGGAGGGTTAGAGGGGGGTAAAGTTAACACTGAACCTATCTGCCAGGATGTTGGCAATATCAATTGGTTTTGTATATTTAGTGCCATTGTGCTATAGCTCAGAGCAGATCTGAGTGTTGCCATTGAGATTCTTGACATAGCTGTAGAATGCTTTGTGGTTGTCTTTGGAATCAGTGGTGATTTTATTTTCATAACTAGCTTTGGAGGATTTTATGAGGGATCTCAGCTTCTTGCTGAATCTGACCAGGGAGTTCCTCCAATCTTGGGATTTTACTCTTTTTTGCAACAGCTTCTTCCTTCTGTTGTAGAGTTTGTTTATGTCAGGGGACCACCAAAGTGGCTTCCTTTTTTTGGAGGATAGCATCTTGGTTCTGTTGGGGCAGGCCTAGTCCATCGACTAGTGTATGTGATTATAGAGTGCATTTGTGTAAGATTCAGCCATCGTAACTCTATTTTCCATCTGCTTGGGTGTCGTGAAGTTTGCCACTTCTGTCTTAAGAAGCATAAAGTTGGCTTTGGACTAGTTTTTGATGGTGGTTTCCTTAATGGGGGGTGGGGGTGGGATATGGATGTCTAGGGTGATTAGCTTGTGGTCAGATCTGACCAGCGAGGAGTTGACCTCTGGTGTGGAACACTGGTTACCCATATTGGTAATGACCAGGTCCATGATATTGCTGCCCCTGGTGGGGCTGTGGACAAGCTGATCCAAGGCATTGGAATTTATGAATTCCAGAAAACACTGAGCGAATGAGTTGGTACATGAGTAGTTTTCCCAGTTGATGGTGGGGTAGTTGAAATCACCCATAATTAAGGTATTATCTTAAGAAATAAAGAGTGGGAATCCTGGGGCATGGTGGGGGATCTGTAACAAGCTACAACCTGGATTGCAGTCTTACCCAGTGTTAGCTGCGCTTGGATAATTTCGGCTGCATTATGTTGAGCAACTAGCTTGGAGGTGTGGATATCCTTAATGAATATAGAAACGGCTCTGCCTTTAGTGTTTCGATCCAGGTTAGGTGGCCAAAAGGTGTGGTATAAATTATATCCTGGTAATGCAGGGGTGCTCTCTGGAGCCTTGAACCAGGTCTCTGTTACTGCACAGATGTCGATGTTCTTCATTTTAAGGAGTGCCTTGAGAGAGTGCATTTTGAGGTTTAGACTTCTAGCATTGAGTAGCATTACCCTCAGAGTTTGCTTGCTTGTACCAGTTATGGTGGTGAATTTAGCATTTGAACCTCGCCTAAAAAAGGCACTATAGGGGTGGCAAGAGCCTTAGCCAGTATCCAGAATCTCAGGGGTGACACTTGCAGGCCATCTCTGGCAAAACATCATGGTCTGTCGACCATGTTGTCCCAGGCAGACAGATATTGGATTCCGTTAGAATGACACCAGAAGCTTAGCCAATTGTTGAAGTCAATCATTTTGTTCTTGTACTGTTGTATCATTCTGGGCAATGGCAGGATGCTACTCAGGGCTGAGGTCATACCCTCCTGGGCTACAAGATCCGAAAGCTCCTCCATGTCTCTTTTCATGTAGACCAGGGAGTACGTCTCAGGTCATTCACACCAACATGGACAATGACAGAGTCGTATTTGTACTTGTTGTGGAGTGACCTGAGTGCATGCATTATGTGGCGGATCCTGGCACCCGACATGCAGCTGACAGTAAATTTCTCCTTGTTTAGCCTAGTGAGCGGGACATCAGTGTGCCTGGCTACAGAGTCACCTATGACTAGTGTGTTGGGTACGTTGTTTTGCCTTATGGGCTGAGATTGAGTGGCACACTGATTTTGTGGGCTATGTGTCATTTGGGTAGTGATCATGGTGGTGGTTATCTGCATTGCAGCTTGGGAGGTCTCTGTTGCTTGGGCAGATTTTTATTGAGAACCTCTGTGAATGTGGGTGTGTGCTTTGTGTTTCTATGTGTGGGTTTTGGTAGTGTGGGTTTTGACGGACTTTTTGGTAGTGTGGGTTTTGACGGACTATGTGTTGAGTGTGGTGCGGTGCATTTGTTAATCTTCTCCTCTTGAACGTCTAGTCCAGTCTTGGCTGGACAGAGCTTGGCTTCCAGTTTGGCTATATAAGTGCATCTCTCACAGGTTGCAGTGTTGAGTGGTAGGAGGAGAGGGTTGTCCCTGTACATGAGGCAATTGCTACATTGCCCCAAGATGCCCAGATTCATCTGGTGGACAGGAGAAAACACCGGGAGCTGACCCATGGACATGCCTGGATAGGTGCTTATTAATTTAAGTACTAAGAACTGTTTTTCTCTTGACAAGTGAGGAAAGTCGAGTGCTGTAGTAATTTGTAGTTTATTTAGTGCTTACAAGATCTGAGCAAGTGCTGAGCACAAGGAAACTGTTTTGAGTGCTGAAACTATAAAACTGGCTAGTTCTAGCTAAAGCAAGCTAGTTTTAGCACCGATCTCAAGAAGAGAAGCAGGCCAAGGCCTGTTTGGAGATCCACAGTCTTGTCCCAGTTAATGAAAGGGTCTGCAGGCTTGTAGCCTTTTTCTGGTAGATGCCTCGAATAGCAACCAGACCAATCAGGTATGTAAAGCACAGATACTCACTCTCCAACCAGAAAGATTAAGGAATCAATGCACTCTACTGCTACTCTCATCAGGATTAAAATATAAGCACAGATTCTAAGCTGTCACCTATAAAGCAGTTATTAAATTTTCTGTTGATCAACAGTCTCCAGTAAATAATATAACTGCACTCCTTCTCTCACCAGGAGAAAACAGAAGCACTAATCCCAAGATGACTACTGAGAGGCAGAATGTGGGCTGTACAATAACTAGTGGTCTTGCAATAGATGCTTAAAGGTAAGATGAAAAAAATGGTTTATCCCAAACATTGCAAAGTACACTAGAGGAGTTAGAAGTGAAAGTAGGTAACTTAAGTTTTACCTGTCTAAAAGTTAAGTTTCAGTGGAGAGTCACTATTTTTAAAACAGCAAAATTGATTGAAAGGGAGTGGTCACTTTTATATTCTGGTACTATGGAATACATTAGGATGGCCAATGAATTTAAATAGTCGAAGAGGAATGATTTCACAAAATGATAATTTTGTGCTTACTCACACCAGCCAGTAAAAGCAGAGAGAAAATGAGATATATGGTCAAGTTAACATAAGGGGTAGGCAAATAGAAAGACAGTGGTGTATAGGACCACAACAGTAACCGGGTAGGAGGGTGAGAAAAATTTCTGTCTGACTCACAAGAGACAAGCTGTGGTCTCTTTTCAAGTTTTAGTATGAAATTAAAAGCAGTCTACAAGTAAAACACAGTGTAAAGAAAACAAATCACAGTATACAAAATAGAAAAAGGCAATAAAGTAATACAAAACACAACAAATAAAAAGCAAACTAACCTTTGCCTCACAGCAAACTGTAACATAATCTGGGTAAGCCTTTCCAGTAAAGCTCTGAAGTGGTTTATTTTGCCCCTTAAATAGAAGGCTTAGTTCCTTGCTCCACCCCCTCAGTTCACAGATGATTAACCTTAGCTGACCTGTTGTAACTTATGTGTGACTCGTTAATTGACCTCTTCTAATTTCTGTCTGACTTACAAGAGACAGAGCTGTGGTTTCTTCTCAAGTTTTAGTATGCAGTTAAAAGCAGAATACAAGTAAAACACAGTGTAAAGAAAACAAATCACAGTATACAAAATAGAAAAAGGCAATAAAGTAATACAAAACACAACAAATAAAAAACAAACTAATCTTTCCCTCACAGCAAACTGTAGCAGAATCTGGGTGAGCCTTTCCAGTAAATTTCCAGTGCTTGCAAGGCCTGTGTTATGTGTAATCCATGATGAGGCATTAATCACAAGTATGGTTACCAGTCTTTCAGGATGCTATTAGATGTTGTACTAATTCACAGCAAGAGGCCACATTACTCTACAAAGAAGACATGCAGAAAGACAGGGATATCTGGAGCATGTCATGTGTTCTGTGTATCTGTCACACACTGCCATACCTGTTGCCTCTGCCTAAAATATAGATGGGTATAAGTGGGTTTCAATTTACCCAGTCTGTCCTCTGAACAAGTATGTTTCAATATACCCACTCTGTCCTCCTGAAGTGTAGAAGTGCTACAGGATCCAACAGGGCAGTTAACTGCCATTGTATGCCCAGAATTCTGGCAAGTATGTGTGTAGCCCAAAACTGGGCTGAGGCCCATGGCAGGACATACATCAGGATTTTAGTGTATTCCCCCTTGAACTATCCACATAATTTCATTCCAGAAATACAGCACCATTTTACAGATTTAGTAAGAGGCACTACATAAAGCCTACGTAGGTTTTATCATAAACTTTTTTTTCCAAACACCTTTATTGAATTATCACTTGTGATGCAGGCAAATTTACATTCATATAAAATCAATCATACTATATTAACATAACAAACATTATACTTCACATATATTACTATATATCATATAACCCAAGGAATATTACATAAATTATTCAATTCTTGCCTTTTTTAAAACATCTTTATTAAAACATCACTTACTACATAAGCAGTCATACATTTATATAAATGAAAGACCACACCGACACAATCCTAGTTGCAAGCATTTTACATTGCAAACCATACCTTCACACTCCCAGTTGCAAACCTTATACATCGCTTATAATCTACCCAATTTTTCTCACTCAATACATAGCTCATTTAAGTCCTGCAGCCTTTTAAACCTCATTCCTCCATTATATGTATTGTTAACACAATTCCCATTTTTTTCATTTTTAGTTTGCTCTTACTCCTTTATAAAGATCTCAGTTCCAGTTCTTTTATCCCTGTTACTGTATTCACTACTTCCAGTATAGTTGGTTTAGATTTTGATTTCCATTTTCTAGTAATTGCTTTTCTGGCAGCCACCATTATTAGACACAGCAAGGCCTTATCATGTCTAGGCAATTCCAGTTCTGTATCATACCTCAGAAAAATCATCTCCCTCGTCAGACCAATCTGTCCACCTAGCATCTCCAACAGTGCATCCCACAGGGAAGCCTTAAAGTCCACCTACCCACTGCACTCTCATAAAATATGTTCCCAATAACCTTTTTCTTCCCCTTCACACCTCCAACATTTGCTGTCTGCCTGAGGAAAAAATTCTCTGGAGTCTACTCGGGGTATAAAAATATCTGTGTAAACATTTCCAGGCAAAAATCCTAAATCTTCTAGACTTTGTTGCATATTTTAATCCTTTTGCACATTACTCCCTAGTACAGACATGACATTTGTAGTTGTTTGCAAGCCCCCATGGACCACTAACAGATCAGCAAATGTAGTCAAAAGTAGATGAGTCCTCTTTCCTCTCTCTCCCACAGCTGCAATTCATCACAGGAGGTTCCTTGAAACAATGCATGCACACACTGCTCACAGCGGTCACATAATTTTGCCCTGTATATTACATGGTCCATTGCAAGTTATCTGATCATAGTAGATCCAAGTCCACCCAACAAGGAAAACTGTTGTCTTCCTAGCAGACAAGTAAATACTATGCAAAAGCCTCACACTGAGTAATGTCTTCTATACAGAAACAACCCTGCCTTGAAGTACATAACAGGATATTTGGCAACATATGGCAGCAACATATAATCATAGAGAACACTTAACAACTAATGGATATCAGCACAGGACAACCCTCGGCCTACAAACGGAGCCTATGTATCCCAAACACATTAAATCTTCCCTTGTGGCACTTAAACTCATAAATTACAGCACATGTAGTTATCACACTGTGTAAGAAGCACATGTTCAGGCTCATAATCTGAAAAAATAATTCACCTGTTTTTAGCTAAACCCATAAAATCAACCTGCTCCCCTAACAGCAACTTCTGTATATTTCTTAAGATTTCCATCCCATTATAAAAATATTGTCTACAGGGCACTTATAGAATAGTATGTTAGATTTATATTTTACTGACAGACCAAAAATGTACTTCCTTTCCCATCGATCTAGCACAATAGAAAATTTAAAGACAGGGTACTCGAATATCTGTCATATATATACATAGGCATATTACTACTAATTCACTAAGCATATAAAGGAGAATGGCTCTGAGCAGTGTTAAATTTAGGGTTATCCAGATTTTGGTAACAAAAAGGAGGGGTGATGATCTTAAGAATTGTACGGAAGTTGCAAAAATGAATTAGAATTTATGGCTTAATGCCAATAACTCACCTGGTTTAAATTCAGCCACTAGCATTAAACCTATTTTAAAAGAAAAACAAATGAGATCATAATATTATATATTATACATTTTGTATTAATTATAAGATAAAATGTTTAAGTCTTTATGCACTTCTACATCATACTGCATCTTTAACGTCTTTTTAAATGTATTAACTAATATTATATTTTTTGGGTTTATATAATATTCTTGAAAGCCATCAATGTCGAATCTGACATTGTCGACACAAGAATATGAAATGCTCAGAATCTTGAGTGTGTAAACGGAAATCTCCGTAAGGGGAGATTTCCGTTTACTGCAATGTAGTTTGGTTTATTTAAGTAATGGGTGGTGTGGATGGCGCAGCCCCCCATGTGGGGGATGCAAGAGGCTTGACCCCCTGCTTAAACCCATTAAGGTACTTTTTTCTTTTTATTTTTTGTCTTTTTATAAGGTCGATGTTTGAAGACATCGACCATATGGTGTCAACCATATGTTGTTTGATATTTTCAAACGTCGATCTTATAATATAGACCCATTTTTTTCATTGGCAGGTTGTGTCATTTGATAGAATTAAATGACTATTATGTGATACTTTACTGAGATTCATTTTATAGTGAAGAAGGGTGATTTCCTGAATGCTTTGTATATGAGTGAATAAACCACTTTTTTTATTACACTGGCATTGAGCTCTGGTGTGTTGTTTTACGAGGGATGTATATGGAGCAAACAGTATCAACTAGATGTACAAGAGGGAATGAATCAATCTATATTTTTCATGCTGTACTACAGGCATACTATTACCCAATTGGAACATCACTAGGGCATACTAGAGCTCTTCTCCAAGGTCCCACACCATAGTGTGGTATTCTGAGTATTCAGTTCACTCTCGGAGAGACACCAGAAACTCTTCCATCTCTATGAATGCCTGTTTCACAGAAAAAGCTCTGCCATCCCCTTCTTTCCTAAGCAAGAATCTGATTGTGCTTTGCAATATTGCAGGTGGAGGCAGTGGCCCATTGTCTTACTTCCTCATTTGTGCAGTCTTGTCCACAATCAACATTAACGGCCACAACAATATCATGCCAAGCAGGGTCCCCCAAGGGCCGATCAGGATTCTCCTTCCTAAACAGATGTCACCCATATTGATGGGTGGCCTGCAGAATTTTTGTCATCTATACATCTACTGTTAAGACTTTTACCCTTGCTGGGCATTTTATTATATGAATAAAGAATACACTGTCTGAATAAGAAACTGTGGACTGCATGCAGAGCTAGTATATCTGTACTATACTGCCCTTCATGTAAATTACATCAATACTGCTATACATTTGCTAATGTTATTTATGTAGAAGGAATACCTATGCAATACAAGCCTACCAAACAATCAATAACTCATCACAGCAAGAAATTACATCTAGGCCAGTGTTCCACACAAATATGTCATACTCCATTTACCCCTACAGTCTGCAATATACACCCTTCCCCAGGAACATCACACTGTATTAACTGAACTGGGTACTGTGCCCCTACAATCATGTGACATGCATCTCTACACCCTGTCATAGGATTAGTCATACAAGCCTAACAACCAACTGTTTAACATCTCTTACAATGCCCCTACAAATCACAGTACAGGACTTGAAGGTGACACTGGTTATTAACATTCATAATAATAAAAAAAGCATTTCCATATAATCCTACTTAAAGGACTCATGGAACTACATGTCTGAAGGCCATAAATATTTCATTACCTTTTGGGTGTGTCATGACTTGACTATGCTAATACATCTGTATACCCTTCTGTGATTCATAGCATACTCTTCCCTCTTTACAGGTACTGAATATTTCCAAACAGCAGTTAGTTGTACAGAAGCAATAATTTACATGTTTTAATAAGTTGTTGTATCTTTCGGCTTTTCCCGGTTAGGGGTCGCCACAGCGGAACTCCGATCCGCTAATGATTGGCAGTAGATTTTTACGTACCAAGTTGCCAGCCCTGACGCACAACCTTCAACGAAGGTACGCCCATTCACGCATGTCTCCACACAGAAGACGCTTTAGCTGAGAATCGAACAGGACAACGTCTTACTGTGAGGTGACAACGCTACCGCAGCACCACCACCGCAGTCTAGCAAAAAAAATGTAGCACCAAACTTGAGAAGTGTGAATGTTGCTGTAGCAGCAGATGTAGTACATTCCCCAGGAATATCTCTATGACATCTTTCATAGCTCAATGAGGCCTTCTGCAGCTGCCATACATTATATCACACTAATCTGGATCTTTGAGATTGATAATTATGCAAATGAAGACTCATCTCATTAATGTCTCTAAAGTGCTCTTTCTATATGTAGCTGTCAGTAAGATAACACCTTGCCCAATTCTACATGGCATCATTCACAAATCTGCATACACAGATACCAGTATAGCAAAGGGAACATACCTGTAGTCCCATGCAAAAGAAATTGGAAGAGAGTTGCTTGTGCATGCTGCCTTTATGGCTTCTAAGCCACTCACAACTGTACAGACCTCACTGCCATTTACTACAGCACAGAGTCCACTCTTTAATTACTACTCCATGTTATCTTCCATGACATACCTCACCACTGAGTGTACAGCTGAGTTGCTCTGCCTTGCATGACAATTCTTGACCAGATCATGACATTTCCACAAGATGGCTGCTGTACATCTGTCCTATGAGTGAGCACTCCAGTATGTGAGTTGAATGTACTGTGACTCACAGGGCTCCCTGGTGGTGCACACAGGAAAGTAAAATGCTTCTGTATCTTTTCATCCTGAACACCAGGAGTGTTTATTATAGGAGGGGGTATGATGGCCCCAAATATTAAGTTGATGCATGGGAATGTCTCACCATGGCAATCAGTGATGTAACTGGCATCCCTAGAAGTGGTGAATTATAGTGATATGAAGAGAGGCCATCAAGACCTCTTTGCAGGTGGAAGCTGGGGTTATGGCTAAAGTACTAGAAATGCACTGTATGTAATTCTTCTCACATGTAACTCCCAGTAAGATAACATCTAAATGGCATTGTTCACAAATCTAAGAATCTGCGAGCCTCCCTGGGCATGCAGAGCCAGCAGTATAGTGAAGGGAATACACATGCAGTCCTATGCTTTACAAATCTACACTGCCAGAGAGAGATGAACAAAACATTAATTTACACTTTAATGAAATGTAATAAGGCAAGCTGTTTTTTGTGAAAGTATACTTTTGTCGAAATGCACTTTCGCGAAAAACAAATTAAATTAAATTAAAAAAAAAAAAAAAAAACAAATACAAAATAAAAAAACCCACAACACTAAACATATTTATGCAGGGGAGTAAGGCCCCCGGCACCCCCCCTGCCCCCACTACTTTTATATTCTCACTCCAAGATCGCACTACAGTGGGGAAAAGGGAATATTACCTTATCCCCAATGTGCTGCGATCTATTCAACAGCCCCTGCTGCTGTTCACTTATTTGCCTTTTTGGGAAAGTGCATTTCAGAAAAAATGCACTTTCAGGAAATAGGCCTTGCCTAATTACATTTCGCTGAATTGTTGGGTTGAGGTAGAACCATATATATATATATATATATATATATATATATATATATATATATATATATATATATATACCTGTTTTTGCTCCATAGCCTCTGAGGACATAGCATACAACTATACAGGAACACGTTTGGTTGCCTTTCATGGTGCCAGGATAAGTACACCTGATTGTTAAAGTAGAGGTTGGCATATCTTCACACCTTTTAATAAGTGTCCATGTTACAGACTTTCTATGCACAATGCGTATAGCTGTTCATGCTATTCCTACCTTGCTGACAAATCAAATTTCAGTACCATAGGTCAGCAGTATCAATAAGCACTGTGATGCACAACCTTTTCTATAAACATTTACACACAGTACACTTTTACAACTGCGTTGTTATTGACCTTTACCCTCCCATTCATTAGGATTTTATACATAAATTTGGCAAAAACATTTTGAGGCATGAGTAAACTCATTTCTTTCACAACACATACATGCCAATCAACAATGTCTCCATGCAATGGAATAGGTTCATGCTCTTCTTCGGTGTGTTTGGTAGTGCAGAAGTAAATAATTTAGTGGATATATCCTGGAAACTCCACCATGTGTAGGCTATATATTATGGGTATTGGTAACTGGTGGTTGTTTGATTGCAGACTGCAGTAGTGATGATGTCAAAGTAGCTCAAGAGGCTAGGGTACTGCATTCAGGTTGCAAGTGCTGGTATATGTAGGGTAGATTCCCATCATGGATGGTCCATCAGGTCAGTATTGCTGGTGAGGATAAATGTTCTTTGTAATTTCAACCAAAGTAGCCATTAGGCTTTATGAGAATAATGGCTATGTGATACATTTTTTATTGTATGTGTGCTTCTCTCTGTCTGTCTGTCTCTCTCTCTCTCAATCACTCTCCTTGATGGTATCATTTCTGTTACATAATTTTTTCTTAATTTTTATGTTGTTTTTTTGCAGCTATTTTACAATTTTATGTGGCATTAGCAGCATCTAGATTGCGGCCAACACTACACTATAAAATGACAGCCATCACTGTAAGGCAACAACATTGGTTATATTTGTGGTCCAGCTTGCCAGGGTAATCTCCTCAGTCTGAAAATCAGCAGTGGCTGACAGATCATCTAGCCCTGCACCAGAAATGAGACCTGTTACTCTTCCCCCCATGACAGGCAGAAGGCAGTTATGGTTGGGGACATGGTAAAGTGGTGCCTAGATGCCCACATCAGCCACATCAAGTGCTTCCTTATTTGGTTCACTAAGCTGTGTCCCACCCTGACATTGCTTAGTCCATCTGAGCAAGTGCACAGTGGTGAGGGACCCCAGAGTTGAGTTTTGGTTGCTTGACAGGGAAGTCAGCTGGGCAACCTCACCCAATCTTCCTTAGCAATGTTCTCCCCTTTTGTGCTTTTTCCTTCCTTGTTTGTTGTCCAATCCTCTCAATTACCATTGTTTTCAATTAGGCTGTCTGTTTGTCTGGTGTATCCTACTCCAATGTGTTTGCCCTCCCTCAGTATGTTAGCATCGAACACATCAGTCTTGTATGTCTTCTGTGCGTGTATTTATTTTCACCATTTCACTGCTTAACCCACTTGACCTACATCTGAACTATAAATGTTTGTCTCTGATCTATGCTATTTCCCACCTGACCTTGAATATCATGTCCTGGTTTTTTGTTGATCGTTGTATTTTTTCCATTGTTACTATAATGTATGACTTTTTCACACTGTTAACATTAAGGTTTCAGAGGTATGTCTCTTTGGTGGATCTCTCTCACTCTATACAATTATATTTATTTACATTTGTTAACTGGGTAGTGTCCAACTAGGCCAAAGGCCCATTTTCAGCGGACACCCGGGGAGAAAAGCTCCAGAAAAGACAACAAAATAAATAAAATAAAATAATAATAATAATGAAAATGCAATTAGTAAGATCTAGAATTATACATTAGTAACTAAATTAACGAAGACATTATAGTGACAGCACAACATAGATAATATAATGTAATGACCTATGGATAACTGAGTAATTCATACTTCCAGAGATTAAAATAAAAATATAAAAATCCAAGAAAAATATGTCAGCAAAAACTGATTTAGAAAGAAATGTATAGTGACAATGTAATGGCATAATAAAGAGATGCTTGAACAATTGCATGCATTAAAGAGCTAACAGAGCATGTACCAAAAGTTAAACAGCTCGGATGGAGCAATAGTGCAATTTAAGGGTGATGAGCGTAGTTGAGAAACCTATCTAGAAGAGGTACAGGGGCAAAGACAGTTTTTTTTTTAGATATTCTTTTGTTTATATGTATAAATATATATATATATATATATATATATATATATATATATATATATATATATATATATATATATATATATATATATAGATAGATACATTATATATATAGATAGATACATTATATATATATATATATGCATGTGTGTGTGTGTGTGTGTGTATGTATATATATATATATATATATATATATATATATATATATATATATATATATATATATAATATATATAATATATATATATATATATATATCTTACATACATACATACATATAAAATGTGCACCTGTGTCCACAGAGAAAAAAATGATCCCTCCTTCCCCCATTGTTTTCTTTCCTTAGCAGTCTCCAATGCACTTCCTCTCTGTTTTACTCCCCCATTTTCACCTTTTGAATCTAGATTTAAGTAATATTGTGTGCCTTTTCATTATGACATCTTCTTCTCTGGCTTGCAACTTCTAAGTATGCCAAAGGGTAAGGACAGTCTATAACCAATTGTAATGGGTTATTTTGAGCGAAAAAAGGAAAATTGACTAGGCTTAAAATGGCCTGCAAGCTTACCTATAAGCCTATGCACAAGTCTGCTGGACATATCAAGGTGCATAGCTATGCCATGAGCAACTGATGTGCTTGTCACATCCCTCAGCCATCATTAGGGTTTAATTTCCTTTACCAGAGATCATGTTCTGGCTGTTCATAGGTAGGTACTAGGCTATCGATCCTGGGGCCTATACAAGCCCAGCCAAAAAGCAGTATCCCTAATGAGTTCCTGTTTATATATGGCTTTTACACTATGCTAATCATTCCTGGTCTTACAGCCGCCCTGCACACAACAGATAAATAGTGGCCAACGTGGTACACTCACATATGCCATGATTTTGAATTCCAAAGCAGATTTAGATGACAAAAATATTTAACATAGTTTTATATGGTAATTAACAGAAGTTATTTAAGTTTTGAATTCTCAAGGACCAGAGAAATAAAGTACAGTAATATCCCTTGTTTAATTACTATCCTACTGCTAAAACATATCGGTAAATGTCTTTGTTTCCACAGTGACTTTTGTTACCTGTATAAGATAATTAAGGTGTTGGTAACACATCAAATACTTAGTCAACTTCAGACAGCATTAGGTTCCTTTTTTCAAAATGTGTTAAAGTGATTTGTTAAGTTATCAAACTGAACATCTGTTGTATGAGTACACTGAACACTGCTTGACTATTAATTTTTTAGAATCAATTCAAACTAAAACAACAAACCAGAGATCAAAAAACACAATGTTCCAAGCTCTGTGACATAGCCATAAACATCACTAACCCTTCACATTCTACTTAATCACTTTTTGAATGCATTTAATTCTCAAGATATTGCATTAAAAAGACAAGGCATTGCTTGCCAGCATAGAAATCAATTAGTCTCTCTCTGTACTGATATATTTTCAGTTAAAGTTCAATATGCATTATTTTTTCATTTGATGTACTTAGTTTTAGTGAAAAAAATTAGGTTACATTTAATCCCTTGATGGAAAAATGTTTTTACTATGTGATTTTTCTTAAATGTATACTACCATCTGGATAACAGTGTTAAACAGCAGTACACCAGAAGTTGAGTAATTTATTTAAAGGGAACAGAAAACATTTGATAAACAAAAGTATTAAAGTACATTTTTAAGTTACCTCAATATCTCAAAATTTACCAGTTTCTTAACTCACAGTACACTAAATCTTGAGTTATTTTTTTATTATAATCAGGGTCTGTGATAGGTCATTCTTAGAGTTTGCTTTAATGTGTACTATAAGCAATTCAAATTCTTGGGAAGACATCCAGTTTTATCATTGTTCTTTCCTTTAGCCAGCTGCATATAAAATGATAATGCCCTGACTACATCCCAGGTAACTCAAATTGAACTAGTGGGTCAGGAGCCTGATAGAAATGGCAAGTGACAGTGTAATGAAGGAGTGGCCCTGCTCACCTCTCTCATGAAGGAGTAAACTGGGTGGCAGGGGAATATTCTTAAGGGCAGACGTTTCCCTGTGCAGTCAGAGGAAGCTGCCAGCAGTGCCCCACCATGAGTCAGTCGGCATTATCATAGCATCATAGGAATTTACTAGGCTAATGGCCCTAGGGTCCTTACAAGCATAGCTAAATTCTTACCCTTATTCCCATGATTAGCACCTACAGCCCCTGTCCAAGAGGGGCACAAATGGAACCCGCGGGGTGAATTTATGGTCACACTAGTTTATGTCCATTTTGGAGGGAAGAAAAAGTCCAAAGCTAATGCCCAGTGCATGTCTCTGGATCTACTTTACAAGCTTGAAGTTTCAAAACTTCAAACTGCAAATGGTCGAGACCATAACACTGAAGTTTTTAAACTTCAGAATTGTAATAAAAAAAATTAAAACAATGTTTTTTTTTACCTTCCTCCCCATACCCACTGCTAAATAAATATGCCAACTCCAAGACTGCACTACAGTGAGTAAAATTTCTCATTCCGCACTGATAGGCAATCTCCATTCAAAACGTTCGAAGTTTCAAAACTTCAAGTCAGGCAATGTACACATCATAGTCGGCTGAACTTAGAAGAAATGCTTAGGCAAAGGAATTAATTTCTTTCCAATGCTTAGTGGTTCCTCCTGTTCCAGCACAGTGACCCCAATAAACTGAGGAAACAAATGCTTGTGAGGGTATATAACTTGTATCTTGGATCACAGCCTGACTCCCCTAAAAAAGATGATTAACTTCTGTGTATCCTTCTGGTGATAGATTTGGATGAAAGTGAAAGAAGAAATGGCTAGTCATATTTCAAGTAGTTTCTGCCATACATGCACCTGACGTACCTTCTCAGCCCTGTCCTCAAAAGACCGGCAAAGTATGTATACTCCTCTGAAGTCAGTCTGGAGTGACAGTGAAGAAAAAAAATGCTCACATTAATATTCCATCTTGTTACTGTCAGACATATATACACACCATGCCTCCTTCCCCTTAACTCCACATGATAATTACTTTTATTTGTTTCTTGTTAGACTGTGAAGAAAAGCAAAAAGAATCACACTAATGCCTTGTAACTTGTTACTCCTAGAGCATGCTGCACCCCTAGACAAGCCGTTCTGACCTTTTGTGTAAACATCTGAAGTTTATTTACTTGTTACTCCTAGAGCATGCTATATCCCTAGACAAGCAGTACTGACCTTCTGTGTAAACATCTGAAGGTTATTTACTTATTACTCCTAGAGCATGCTATATCCCTAGACAAGCAGTACTGACCTTCTGTGTAAACATCTGAAGGTTATTTACTTATTACTCCTAGAGCATGCTATATCCCTAGACAAGCAGTACTGACCTTCTGTGTAAACATCTGAAGGTTATTTACTTATTACTCCTGAGCATGCTATACCCCTAGACAAGCAGTATGACCTTCTGTGTAAACATCTGACATTTATTTACTTGTTACTCCTAGAGCATGCTGTACCCCTAGACAAGCAGTATGACCTTCTGTGTAAACATCTGACGTTTATTTACTTGTTACTCCTAGAGCATGCTGTACCACTAGACAAGCAGTACAGACCTTCTGTGTAAACCTCTGAAGGTTATTTACTTAATACTCCAGAGCATGCTGTACCCCTAGACAAGCAGTACTGACCTTCTGTGTAAACCTCTGAAGGTTATTTACTTGTTACTCCTAGAGCATGCTATACCCCTAGACAAGCAGTTCTGACCTTCTGTGTAAACATCTGAAGTTTATTTACTTGTTACTCCTAGAGCATGCTGTACCCCTAGACAAGCAGTTCTGACCTTCTGTGTAAACATCTGAAGTTTATTTACTTGTTACTCCTACAGCATGCTGTACCCCTAGACAAGCAGTATGACCTTCTGTGTAAAGCTCTAAAGGTTATTTACTTGTTACTCCTAGTGCACGCTGTACCCCTAGACAAGCAGTTCGACCTTCTGTGTAAACATCTGACATTTATTTACTTGTTACTCCTACAGCATGCTATACCCCTAGACAAGCAGTATGACCTTCTGTGTAAACATCTGAAGTTTATTTACTTGTTACTCCTAGAGCATGCTATACCCATAGACAAGCAGTGCTGACCTTCTGTGTAAACATCTGAAGGTTATTTACTTATTACTCCTAGAGCATGCTATACCCCTAGACAAGCAGTACAGACCTTCTGTGTAAACCTCTGAAGGTTATTTACTTAATACTCCAGAGCATGCTGTACCCCTAGACAAGCAGTACTGACCTTCTGTGTAAACATCTGAAGGTTATTTACTTATTACTCCTAGAGAATGCTATACCCCTAGACAAGCAGTACAGACCTTCTGTGTAAACCTCTGAAGGTTATTTACTTAATACTCCAGAGCATGCTGTACCCCTAGACAAGCAGTACTGACCTTCTGTGTAAACCTCTGAAGGTTATTTACTTGTTACTCCTAGAGCATGCTGTACCCCTAGACAAGCAGTTCTGACCTTCTGTGTAAACATCTGAAGTTTATTTACTTGTTACTCCTAGAGCATGCTATATCCCTAGACAGGCAGTACTGACCTTCTGTGTAAACATCTGAAGGTTATTTACTTATTACTCCTAGAGCATGCTATATCCCTAGACAAGCAGTACTGACCTTCTGTGTAAACATCTGAAGGTTATTTACTTATTACTCCTAGAGCATGCTATACTCCTAGACAAGCAGTATGACCTTCTGTGTAAACATCTAATGTTTATTTACTTGTTACTCCTAGAGCATGCTGTACCCCTAGACAAGCAGTATGACCTTCTGTGTAAACATCTGATGTTTATTTACTTGTTACTCCTAGAGCATGCTGTACCACTAGACAAGCAGTACAGACCTTCTGTGTAAACCTCTGAAGGTTATTTACTTAATACTCCAGAGCATGCTGTACCCCTAGACAAGCAGTACTGACCTTCTGTGTAAACCTCTGAAGGTTATTTACTTGTTACTCCTAGAGCATGCTATACTCATAGACAAGCAGTACTGACCTTCTGTGTAAACATCTGAAGTTTATTTACTTGTTACTCCTAGAGCATGCTGTACCCCTAGACAAGCAGTTCTGACCTTCTGTGTAAACATCTGAAGTTTATTTACTTGTTACTCCTAGAGCATGCTATACCCCTAGACAAGCAGTATGACCTTCTGTGTAAAGCTCTGAAGGTTATTTACTTGTTACTCCTAGTGCATGCTGTACCCCTAGACAAGCAGTTGTGACCTTCTGTGTAAACATCTGAAGTTTATTTACTTGTTACTCCTAGAGCATGCTATACCCCTAGACAAGCAGTATGACCTTCTGTGTAAACATCTGAAGTTTATTTACTTGTTACTCCTAGAGCATGCTATACCCATAGACAAGCAGTACTGACCTTCTGTGTAAACATCTGAAGGTTATTTACTTATTACTCCTAGAGTATGCTATACCCCTAGACAAGCAGTACAGACCTTCTGTGTAAACCTCTGAAGGTTATTTACTTAATACTCCAGAGCATGCTGTACCCCTAGACAAGCAGTACTGACCTTCTGTGTAAACCTCTGAAGGTCATTTACTTATTTCTCCTAGAGCATGCTATACCCCTAGACAAGCAGTACAGACCTTCTGTGTAAACCTCTGAAGGTTATTTACTTAATACTCCAGAGCATGCTGTACCCCTAGACAAGCAGTACTGACCTTCTGTGTAAACCTCTGAAGGTTATTTACTTATTACTCCTAGAGCATGCTATACCCCTAGACAAGCAGTATGACCTTCTGTGTAAACCTTTGAAGGTTATTTACTTGTTACTCCTAGAGCATGCTGTACCACTAGTCAAGCGGTATGACCTTCTGTGTAAAGCTCTAAAGGTTATTTACTTGTTACTCCTATTGCACGCTATATCCCTAGACAAACAGTATGACCTTCTGTGTAAACCTCTGAAGGTTATTTACTTGTTACTCCTAGAGCATGCTATACCCCTAGACAAACAGTATGACCTTCTGTGTAAACCTCTGAAGGTTATTTACTTGTTACTCCTAGTGCACGCTATACCCCTACACAAACAGTATGACCTTTTGTGTAAACCTCTGAAGTTTATTTACTTGTTACTCCTAGAGCATGCTATACCCCTAGACAAACAGTATGACCTTCTCTGTAAACCTCTGAAGGTTATTTACTTGTTACTCCTAGAGCATGCTATACCCCTAGAGAAACAGTATGACCTTCTGTGTAAACCTCTGATGTTTATTTATTTGTTACTCCTAGAGCATGCTGTACCCCTAGACAAGCAGTACTGACCTTCTGTGTAAACCTTTGTAGGTTATTTACTTGTTACTCCTAGAGCATGCTGTACCACTAGACAAGCAATTTGACCTTCTGTGTAAAGCTCTGAAGGTTATTTGGAGGAAAAGAAAAGGAATGATAACAACACTGTCTGCAGCCCTCACATAAGCACATACGTCACAGAGATTCTGTTTATATATCTCTTAGCAGCCTTGCGTTTAGACTTAATGTGCCCTGATACAAATGTTGAGAGTGGGATTCCGTATGAAACCTGTATCAAAATCCACTTATACAACTAAGTTTGAGGGGGCCTGCAGTTTCTTGAGTCCAGATGTTCTGAGATGCATTTTATCCCTAATTATTAAAAGATAATGGGCCAGATTCATTAACACCTACACTAAGTGTGCACTAAGTATACACAGTCTATATTCAAGAACATCCCCTCCACATTTTTGTACTTTCTAGTCAGTCAGAAATATTACACAAAGCGTACATGTAGTCCATGGTTTGTAGTAACCTTTATGAATCCCCCTGGTACTTAAGATTGCAAGGAAATCAGTAGGAAAACTGCAGTTCGGAGGAAGAAGGTGTTTGTTATGCTCGTGTTGTCTGTTCACTCAAAATGTTGTATACTTAGTGTAGACCTTAATGAATAAATTACTTAACTGTTTTTTTAATGCTGCCCAACAGAGTTATGCATATACTTACCCATGTTGTATGTTTCTAGAGATAAAAATCAGTGATTTTTTATACACACACATACAGACATGCACCCATGTGCACACAAACACATACACACTTTCTTTTTTCTTTCTCTCTGTTTCTCTCTTCTTCTTGTCTTTCTCTGTCAAACACTGCATGAAGAAAATTGGATAAACCTCACACATGATGTCTTTGGGATGTCCATGGAAACTGTGGTACCTGGTAGAAATCCCCTGCACCACCCCACCCAACTCAGGCAGGATCTGTAGACTCCACACAGAAAATATCACAGTCATGAACTCAACCAGACCTTTGAGAGTTGTGAAATAGCAATGCTCCTTGCTGTGCCACTGGGCCAGTAAACATTTGGTTTTATTCATCCTGTTCACACCACCTGTAGGTAGCTACTTATTAACTACAATGCTGAAATCTGACTGCGATATAAAGTGAAAGAAATTATGATCAAACTGTACCCCAGCAAATGACAAATTTTACACTCGATATCATCAAATAGAATACATTGTATAACTGATCTTGCCAAGCCAGATCAGAGAATGTTTAAAATGAGAATAAACAGCACATTTATCACTTTTTTTTACAGATGGCATCATTACCATCAATTACAGCCATTTTATTGACTGTGTAAAATGTAGACATGTGACTATGATTTAAACACACACAGTTTACTATCCTTTCTTACTTTCCACAAATATGTGGTTGTCACTCGTTATAGTTCACCTGTTCACCTTCAAATGTAAAGTTTTACAGAAATACATAAAAGGTCTGCAAAACCAAATGAATGACTGTAAAATGTGATCATAAGAGCAGGGTCTGTCATTTTTATTAACAGACATCCCTTATTTCCATCACCTATAGCCAGTTTGTTGACTGTGCCCAGCCCAGATGTCTAACTGTAATGAAAATTAAGTAAAAATAATAACAGCCACAGTAACGCATTTCAAGATTATTTCTCAGAAACCATAATCAGTCATAGTAAAATGACAATTTGCTTCACATAAAATTCAGTCTAGCCCTACAAACCCAGACTGAATGTTTAAACTGACCAAGCAAAAAGTGATCAGTCAGTTTCATGAGCAGCCAAGTGATCCAGATTATGTGGAACACTCTCCATTTGAACATAAATAAACCCACTGCTCTGCTGTTCTGCATTGAACAACTTTTGCTTTACTACACAGCTTTTGATTGGTTTGTATACCACAATCACTGCCAATCAGCATAGCAGTATACAAACCAAATAGCTGCTCCACTGTTCCACATTGAATAGTGTTAGCTATGCTACACAGTTTTTGATTGGCTCAAGTACCACTATTACAGCCAATCACCAATGCAATATATGAACCAATCAAGTAACTGTCCCCGATGAAGGTAGCCAGTGACAGCCCCCAAATACATGACCAATCGCTCACCAGTAATGTTTTTGCATCAGTACAATGCCTTCAGAAAGGCCTTCAGGGTACACAGAAATATTATCTTGGACCAGCACAAGTTTGAGGAAGGAAGAAAGATATTCTGTCAATCGTGAGGTAGCCAGGAAGGATTAATCCAGTCTGAGACTTGCAACTGAAGGAGACAGCACCAAACAGGAGTCTGAAGTGCTTCAGGGAGTCAGGGACTGAGATCAGCAGACTTCCAACCAAAAGGCCGAGGTTTGTTTTTGCTGGACAGTGCCTGGATTTTATTGTGGATGTAGCTGTTTTTTTGTGTTGGGCAGAGGTAAGTGATTATTTCCAGTTTTGTCCCTGATTTGGCACATTATTTAAAATGTATTCCTAGTTTTTGGCCTTTGTTCCCTAATTATATTAGGTTTGTCTCGATTTATTGTGCTAATATCCCTGAACTGCATATATTTTTGCCATGTCTCTCATAAAGTTTTGGATTTTCTAGTAAGTTGGTTGTTGTCCACAAAATGCATATTGGTTAAATTCATCATTCAATTAACTACTTAAGTAAATTAAATTAATATTTTAAAAAACTGCCCCATATTTTGGGCTTTTGTCCCAAATACTTGAGCAAAGATGAGACATGTGCCAATAAGTAAAACAGAAAATATACAACTTGGGGAAAATATAATATAGTGGAGATATCTTACTTAACTGCAAATTACAATAGTGCCTGTGTTACTGCCAGTATATGTTAGTATATCAGAGGCTTCAAGACTGTACAACTGCCATTATAGCAGTACATTTTTAATCTCTATGTTACTTTTTGGGAATGTATTTAGGGGGGGGTGATCTTTCCGTCCCTCCATCCTTTAACTGATTTTACCCTGAGACATGGAGCTCACTACTTAGAGAAGCGTGTCAGAAAATCAAACAGTGATGTGCCTCACTGAAGTACGGTCCAGGCTAGCTTCTTTCCTCTTTATTTAAAGTTCATTACTTCAATTTTTCAGTGGTATGTCGATTAGTAATGCTGCCTTCCACACTGGATTCTATGGTTCTGTTCCCAGCTGATGGGCCATTTTTGGTTTCCCCTCAAATCCAACCAAGATGTGAATGAAAATGGTAGTTTTGTAGAGTGTGTGTGTGTGTGTGTGTGTGTGTGTGTGTGTGTGTGTGTGTGTGTGTGTGTGTGTGTGTGTGTGTGTGTGTGTGTGTGTGTGCACTTGTGTGTTAGTGTGTGTGTGTGTGTGTGTGTGTGTGTGTGTGTGTGTGTGTGTGTGTGTGTGTGTGTGTGTGTGGGTGCACGTGTGTGTGTTAGTGTGTGTGTGTATGTATGTGTGTGTGTGTGTGTGTGTGTGTGTGTGTGTGTGTGTGTGTGTGTGTGTGTGTGTGTGTGTGTATGTGTGTGTATGTGTTTGCATGCATATGTGTGTGCATGCGTGTGTGTATGTATGTGTGTGTGTATGTGTGTGCATGTGTGTGCATGTGTGTGTGTGTGTTAGTGTGCATGCGTGTGTGTTAGTGTGCATGCGTGTGTATGTATGTGTGTGTGTGTATGTGTGCGTGTGTGTTAGTGTGCATGCATGTGTGCGTGTGTGTGTGCATGTGTGTGTGTTAGTGTGCATGCATGTGTGTATGTATGTGTGTGTGTGTGTGTGTGTGTGCGTGTTAGTGTGCAAGCGTGTGTGTTAGTGTGCATGCATGTGTGTATGTATGTGTGTGTGTATGTGCGTGTGTGTGTTAGTGTGCGCGTGTGTTAGTGTGCATGCGTGTGTGTATGTATGTGTGTATGTGTGTGCGTGTGTGTGTGTGCGCGTGTGTTAGTGTGCATGCGTGTGTGTTAGTGTGCATGTGTGTGTGTATGTATGTGTGTGTGTGTTAGTGTGCATGCATGTGTGCGTGTGTGTATGTGTGTATATGTGTGTGTGTTAGTGTGCATACGCGTGTGCGTGTGCGTGTGTATGTGTATGTGTGTGTGTGTTTACATGAGATAGAGGCATTATTCAAAGACAGGCATTGGCTTCTGAGAATCTTGGCTTTCAGGGTCAGTGTCAGGATATCTGTGTTTAAAAAATGGCAATATCGGTGATTTTGCAGTGGCATGTCCAATATAGCAATTTCATCAAGTTTGCTTAGAAGTATATGCAGAAAGTCAGTGTAGGGTATACGGGGTCTGGGTACAGTGTATTCATTACTACTTTAATTTTTTTAAAAACAATCAGCCCTCTGTGGTGTGCTCAGAAGGATGCTATAGCATGTGTAGGGGATATGTACAGTTTAGGAGAAATTGTCAGAGATTTGGGGTGCATGGCTAGGTAAAAAGGCCTTTGTGGTCATTATCACAGTAAACACCTGTGAACAGGTTGAGCAGTAAGTTAATAGTAATTTAATTGTATGACTCTGTGTTCTAATTATTTCTGGATCTGTCCCTGATTTGTTGCATTCCTCAGCCAGATTTTTGCAGTGTCTATATTTTGAATTGTTGCTCAAAAATTCTTGGTTTTCTGGCAAATCATGATCTGAGGATTAAAGTCATTAGATAATGACAGGCATTTGAGTTTCAGATTTTATATCCTTCAAAAAATGCATGCACAAGAATGCTGTTCTAGCAGCTTTCTAGGTTGATAAGATCAATATTTAAAATGTATCCCTAGTTTTGGGTCTTTGTCTCTGAAGCATATGAGACTTTTTGCAGATTTCTTATCCTAACAGGTTGAGAACTAAACCATTTTTATTTTGCTTGTCAGTCCTGCTACTATGGACATGTATTAAAACCAGTAGAAGATCCAATGCTTTTGTTTTTATTTGTCTTTTCAGGTATTTTTACCACAAGGATGTAATATTACATTAACAAATCATCCTCCCGATGGTTCTTTGGCTACTATTTGCTTTTCTTCAGAATATATCTATCTATATCTTTATCTATATCTTTCTATCTATGTTTCTAAGTTGTTAGAGGTATCCAGTTTTGTTGTGCAATAGAACTTCATTGTGAGTGTACGTTTAGTGTTTTTCATAATGCCAAGACTTGGAGCTGCTCAAGGAAAAGTCATGTTGTGTATTTTCTCTCACCCAGCAGTGCAATATGGTCACTTATATGTTTGGAAAAGGGCAATTAGTATGTTTTAATTTTATTTGAAGTGCTGCAATGATTTTAACTAATTTAAAGTTGTAAGTAATATTTATGAAAAAGTGGTGGTAGAAAATAAGGTGGACACTGCCGGATCAGAGAGTGCCTAGGAATTTGAGTTAAGCTGTTCATTGGTTCATTGGTTCCCTGGACTGTAAGCCTGGTAACTAACTATAAACCTAGAAGATGCCACCAGATTTGTAATGCCCATATTCTTTTGCTCTGGCAGTTGTAAACAGGATCGACTGTGAGCTATATGTCTTGCAGTAAACTTGGGTGTCATTTGACGTGAAGTTACAATGTTTCCTTTATTTGTGTATTGCCTAGTCTCTGCTGTTGACTCCAATGTTATCTCAGTCCCCTTCAAGATAACTATGTCTGGGAAAATTTGGGTTTATCAAAAAGTAGAGAATAAACAACCTATGTAGAAGATTCTGTAGGAATGAGAAGTGTACTAACTGTTTCTCTGAGAGAGCAGCTGATGCATGGTATAGACTACCAAACTGCATTTAAGAAAGCACTAGTTTAGATATCTTTAAGAGCAGCATATACACTTATTGTGGGAACAATTGTTTTCATATGCTGGAAGGCTAGAAGGGCATTAATACAAGTGCTTGAAAAATTTGTAGGATGCAAGTGCCTCTTCCTGACTATTTCGATATCTGTTGCTGATTTGTTGAGCTGTGCACCAGACAAGAAATTAAATTATAACCTTGTTTCAGAAAGCGCTTAATTCACCTTTTCTATTCTGTCAATGTCTCAATTTACACTAACCCCTGGATTCAGCAAGCCCTGCACCGTGTGCAGGAACAGTGCAGGAGATCCAAGAGGCAATATGTCCGCCGTGCGATCCAGGAATAGCTGAAGGGTCATGCACGAGCACTCCTACACTATTCCTGCACGGGCACAGCTCCTGTATGAAAATTACCCCATTTACAGGTGAAAACCATGCAGATGAGGTGAATTTGTGATCCAGGAAGCTGGCAGCCGGCCGTGCAGGACTAGTGTAATCTGCGGAAATGTTAGTGACTGAGCACATTTCTGCAAACTACAAAACTGACCCATGACATCTCAAAATAAAGGGTGTATATAACATGTAAAGCATGCCAATGGACAACTATATGTCCACTGGCATGGAAAACAGTTTAAAAAAATAACTTTTATTTTTCTTTTAGCCAATTTCAGCTGTTTAAGCATAGGGCAGCGGCGAGCATACAGGATTGGGACAAAATTATAAAAAAATAACCTGAAATAAGCAGTCAAACCAAAATCACTATTTTGCCATAGTACTCAATGGCAGGCAGAAGACAACATTGCCAGTGAATAGTAGTTGCTAAGGGGGGAGGCTCGGTGTGGGACCTGTAACTATGTATTAACAGGCAATCCTATGCAAATGAGAGAAATGATACTGAATCCCAGATTTCCCTCAATGCTAGTCAGCACCCAACAATGTAAGTGCAAGAATAGCTTGGTTCAAGACTAAGAGTTGGCAGTCATCATAGGGGGTGGGGGGTGTCAGGCATACTGTAAGCAGACTAGAGCCCTGTGGCTTTTGTTTGCCCTTAGTTAGCAGAGCTAAGCAAGGGGGTGTGTCTGAGGCTGCCTAGCACTCTTTACATTGCCTAAGCGGGTGAAAAATAAAAGTAAACTAGGAAATAGCAACTCTATGCACATTTGAGCACTTTCTTTGTGTGGTGTGCCCCCAGGCTTAAACAGGAAGGCAATGGGAAGGGAAAACAGCAGTAGGAAGTTAATCAAGGAGAACTAGCTGAGCTGCCAGGTGAAATGTATCAGAATCAGCCAATTACACAGGCAGCAGCCCAGCCCTGCCCAGAACACTACTATAAACTATGCAAACACCTTTCCCTCTGGTTTTTCTCACATTCTCTATACCACCGGTGTATACAAGCGGGGAAATTTTAACAAACAAAACCCACAAAATTATAGGGGCTGCAGTAGCTATCATACATCAACATGTAAGTTCAACTAGAAAAGAAAAAGCAGCAAATGCATTGTGTGCAAAATAGCATCTCTGTGTCTTGGAAATTCACCTCTATTCAATGCTCATAACAGTCCACAACACCTTCAATGAAACCAGGTAGAAGTGAATAAAAGTTTATTGTAATGTCAACAAACAAAGAATGGTTAAGCGCTTTCACTTGAATAAAACAAGCTTCCTCAGAAAACCATAGCTTGCATCACAGTTGTTTAAATAACATTTTTGGCGCCAAAATTCAGTTTGAAATTTTAAAGCTATACACACATCCTATAACCATTGTTCTCTATTCATAAAATCTTAAACTATATTCATATCATTTCTAAAATCAATGTTACATATAATATATGTTGATAAAATGAACAAGTTAAAAAACTGAAAAAATGTTAACAAAGACATTTACATCTAGATCATATCAAAACATGTTTAAAAACATATGACAATGTACCTTATAAATAGTTCATTTTAAGGCCAGTAGTGGTTTGACAGATACAGTGTCATTTAAACCTGGTATAGTCGAAGCATCCGTGTATATTTGCCACCAAAATTCTTTATATAATAATAAATGATTAAAGTCACCCCCTCTGTTATTGGTGTGCATAATATCCACTATACCAAAATTAAAATAATATTTATCACCATGTTGTTTAATATGTTTATACAAAGCATTTTTTTCATCCTTCCTTCTGATGCTATAAAGGTGAGAGTATATACGTTTATTTAAACTCCTTTGAGTCTTACCTATATAGAATCCTGAACATGTTCTACAGATGGCAATATACACCACCATTTTAGTTGTACAGTTGCCCCCACAGAATTTAATTCTAGTGTGTTTGTAATTATCCAATTTCACACTGTCTCCCTGAAATATGGTATGACATTGTTTACATGCCCCACATTTTGCAGTTTTCATATATTCTGTCTTCTTAATAAAGATACCCTTCTCTAAAATGGATTTTATGTTGGCCCCTACCTTGTAAACAAACCCTGAGCATTCACCTAATGTGGGTGCTATATCTTGATCAGCAGATATTATATGCCAGTTATTCATCAAAATCTTCTTGACTTTACCTGAATATATGCCAAATTCCAAAATGCAAGATTTACCAAAAATGCAAGTTTCAGACTTCATATCATGCAATATATCCACAGTCGAAACAGTAGCTGTCCTATATTTTTCACCCAACAAAGGCTTGTACTGGTTACCCCATTTCCTCACAACATAATTACTTACATTTTCCATGACTCTATCGTCATACCCTCTGCCCTTAAATAAGGACGTTATAAATTTCACCTCATCCAACATGTCCTCATACCGTGAGGTCATCCTAACTGCTCTAATAAGCTGACCCTTATATATATTCGTGAATTGTTTCTTCGGATGGTAGCTAGAATATTCCAAATAACTATTCGAAAAAGTGTTTTTCTATAAATTTTAGATTTAAACTCATCCCCTGTTTTTGACACAAATGTGTCTAAATAGGCCACACCTTCGTGACTGCTAGAGGAGGTAAATTTTAAAAAATTACTGCTACTGTTAATGTATTGTAAAAATAATGCTAGCTGTTGTTCTCCACCATCCCAAATCAAATATATGTCATCAAGGTATTTGACGTAATATTTTATGTATGTCATAAAGTGACTATCTAAAATACTCCTCTCTTCCCATTCAAGCATGACCAAGTTGGCGTATATGGGAGCACAAGCTGCTCCCATAGCTACGCCTTTGGTCTGCTTGTAATATTCTCCCTCAAATATAATGTAATTATGCTTGAGAACCAGGGACATCATATCCGTGAGAAGACAGATGGTGTCCCATTGGATATCTGTGTGTTTTCTTATACTCATAGCAAAAGCTGATAGACCATCTTCTTTTGGTATACAAGAAAATAAATCTATGACATCAATAGTCACAAATATCAGATCTGAACTAGATAGGTAAATAGGATACTGTTTCAGAAAATCCCATGAGTCCTTAGCTATATGTGGAATAGTGGTGTATATGTGTTTCAAGTAGGTATCAATAACCTTACCTATATTGAACGTCTTAGACCTACTCCCTGATATAATGGGTCTAAAGGGTGGTTCATCTATATTCTTGTGAATTTTAGGAATACCCACTATAGAAGCTTTTACAGGATGTTCAACCTTGATATAAGTGTAGATGTCATTATTGATCCTGTTATCTAGTAAGTATTCTTCAATACATGTGTCTATTTTTCTATACCCTATGTTGATCTCATTCAAGGACAACATAGAATAATTTCCAGAATTGTGTAGTAATTCATGTATCTTACAAGTGTATAAAAAACTGTCATAGATGACTGCCCCCCCCCCCCCCCCTTATCTGGTTTCATGATTCTGATGCTACTAGCACATCTTAATTCCTGTAGTACCCTGCTCTCTTCTTTTCTTAAATTGGAACTAATCTGATGTCCATCGATTTGTCTATCCAACTTGTAAATCTGTTTAGTCACTACTTTATCAAAGATAGAAATGGTGGGGTGCATGGGGGGTATATATGTACTTTTCTTTTTGACTACTGGAATGAACGGATTATCAGTCTGTGAAAGCTGAATTGACTGAACTGAGGGGAGAGGTAAGCAAGCTTACTACCCTACTTAATCAACTAAGCAGCTCCTTCTTAGATATTTATAAAGGGAAAAATAACTGCCACAGTTCAGAGGTAGAACACAGCCACGATAAGAAGAATTGTATTACTGATACTGGTCGAGGGAATACTAACTGTGAAGAAAATGTTTTAAGACTCTCTAATTTGTCGACATATTCAACAACCATTGCTAATGGACAGGGTTCCTGTAAAAGTACTCTTATGGCAAACACTGGGAGTACAAAGATTATTTCTTTGGATATACTTCCTGTCTCTTTAGCAGGCTCTCAAAGGAGTAGTAGTAAAATTGGTACTCCTGACTTCACATTTGATTTCTCATTTGGTGATGTTAGTGAAGAAGCTTATCGTATAGGCACTAAGCCTAAAAGAATGAAGCCACATTTTACTTATGGTACTACAGCAAAGGGTTTGAATACAGATGGTACTACAACTAAGCGTATGGACACTAATATTGGCACTGTTGACAATGGTATGATGGACAATATTGATGTTAGTAGTAACAGCAAAAGTAAACATTTGAAACATGTAAACTCAGATCTGTTTAAAACATTCATTGAAAAGAACTGTTATTTTGATACTGATCCGACTGCAGAGATCAGTGACAAAAGACACACTACAAAGGAGAAGTCTAAAGGTACTTTAAAGGATTTCATATATGATTTGGGTAAAAAGTTGGTTCTAATAAACAGTATTAAACTGGATAATGCGTATCTTTCCAGATGTATAGAGTTAAAAGTAGTCCCAATGGGACTCAAATTTTTTAAATTATCTATGGGTGTGAATATTACTGAAAATGTTAAGTCAGATTTTAATAGTTTATTTTACCAATGTGGTTTTAAGTATATGGCTGTGTTGATGAAATTTAATGATGAGAAGCTGGTTTATTTAATTAAGGAGGTGGAAGAATTAAACACTTTGATTAAAAATGACTTACTTTTTCCTCAGTGGGAGAATTTGTATTTCAAACAATTCTCCTATGCTGAATCTAATATTTCAAAAATATATGAACGTAAGATGGAAAAACTATATAGGGACTTGGACCAATACAAAAGAGGCACAGCTTATTTATGGGAAAAAGATCACAGTAAGTACCCTAAGTATGTGAGGGGGGACCAAAAGACAGGAATTTTAAATACATGCATACAAACAATCTAGTTCTGATGGAAATGATAACTCTGATTTTTTTATACAGAGAACACAAGGGGAGGGAGAGGAAGTGGACGAGGGGTTACAGAAGAGATTCTCTCTACCATCCATATCCAAGGACCCCACGTTAAATTCTGGTTCAGTTGTTACTGAGACAATAGGTGAGTCCAGTAATAATAATGTAGGCATCCTACAGGATGGTGTCACTTACACCTATAGGAACTTTAATATATACAACTACACTAACTACATTTTAAATACTGGACACTTTGATTTACTATCTAAGGGGATTAAATTTATTCCCACTAAAAGATTCAATCTAGTGGACTGTATTTGTGAAATAAAAAGATATGTGAGAAAGCTTAACCTGGCTATTTTATTTAAAGATAAAAAAACAGTGGGTGACATTTCTCATGCAGAGCCGTTCATTCCAGTAGTCAAAAAGAAAAGTACATATATACCCCCCATGCACCCCACCATTTCTATCTTTGATAAAGTAGTGACTAAACAGATTTACAAGTTGGATAGACAAATCGATGGACATCAGATTAGTTCCAATTTAACAAAAGAAGAGAGCAGGGTACTACAGGAATTAAGATGTGCTAGTAACATCAGAATCATGAAACCAGATAAGGGGGGGGGGGCGCAGTCATCTATGACAGTTTTTTATACACTTGTAAGATACATGAATTACTACACAATTCTGGAAATTATTCTTTGTTGTCCTTGAATGAGATTAACATAGGGTATAGAAAAATAGACACATGTATTGAAGAATACTTACTAGATAACAGGATCAATAATGACATCTACACTTATATCAAGGTTGAACATCCTGTATTAACTTCTATAGTGGGTATTCCTAAAATTCACAAGAATATAGATGAACCGCCCTTTAGCCCCATTATATCAGGGAGTAGGTCTAAGACGTTCAATATAGGTAAGGTTATTAATACCTACTTGAAACACATATACGCCACTATTCCACATATAGCTAAGGACTCATGGGATTTTCTGAAACAGTATCCTATTTACCTATCTAGTTCAGATCTGACATTTGTGACTATTGATGTCATAGATTTATTTTCTTGTATACCAAAAGAAGATGGTCTATCAGCTTTTGCTATGAGTATAAGAAAACACACAGATATCCAATGGGACACCATCTGTCTTCTCACGGATATGATGTCCCTGGTTCTCGAGCATAATTACATTATATTTGAGGGAGAATATTACAAGCGGACCAAAGGCGTAGCTATGGGAGCAGCTTGTGCTCCCATATACGCCAACTTGGTCATGCTTGAATGGGAAGAGAGGACTATTTTAGATAGTCACTTTATGACATACATAAAATATTACGTCAGATACCTTGATGACATATATTTGATTTGGGATGGTGGAGAACAACAGCTAGCATTATTTTTACAATAGATTAACAGTAGCGGTAATTTTTTAAAATTAACCTCCTCTAGCAGTCACGAAGGTGTGGCCTATTTAGACACATTTGTGTCAAAAACAGGGGAGGAGTTTAAATCTAAAATTTATAGAAAGAACACTTTTTCAAATAGTTATTTGGAATATTCTAGCTACCATCCGAAGAAACAATTCATGAATATATATAAGGGTCAGCTTATTAGAGCAGTTAGGATGACCTCACGGTATGAGGACATGTTGGATGAGGTGAAATTTATAACGTCCTTATTTAAGGACAGAGGTTATGACGGTAGAGTCATGGAAAATGTAAGTAATTATGCTGTGAAGAAATGGGATAACCAGTACAAGCCTTTGTTGGGTGAAAAATATAGGACAGCTACTGTTTTGACTGTGGATATATTGCATGATATGAAGTCTGAAACTTGCATTTTTGGTAAATCTTGCATTTTGGAATTTGGCATATATTCAGGTAAAGTCAAGAAGATTTTGATGAATAACTGGCATATAATATCTGCTGATCAAGATATAGCACCCACATTAGGTGAATGCCCAAGGTTTGTTTACAAGGTAGGGGCCAACATAAAATCCATTTTAGAGACGGGTATCTTTATTAAGAAGACAGAATACATGAAAACTGCAAAATGTGGGGCATGTAAACAATGTCATACCATATTTCAGGGAGACAGTGTGAAATTGGATAATTACAAACACACTAGAATTAAATTCTGTGGGGGCAACTGTACAACTAAAATGGTGGTGTATATTGCCATCTGTAGAACATGTTCAGGATTCTATATAGGTAAGACTCAAAGGAGTTTAAATAAACGTATATACTCTCACATTTATAGCATCAGAAGGAAGGATGAAAAAAATGCTTTGTATAAACATATTAAACAACATGGTGACAAACATTATTTTAATTTTGGTATAGTGGACATTGTGCATACCAATAACAGAGGGGGTGAGTTTAATAATTTATTATTATATAAAGAATTTTGGTGGCAAATATACACGGATGCTTCGACTATATCAGGTTTAAATGACACTGTATCTGTCAAACCACTACTGGCCTTAAAATGAACTATTTATAAGGTACATTGTCATATGTTTTTAAACATGTTTTGATATGATCTAGATGTAAATGTCTTTGTTAACATTTTTTCAGTTTTTTAACTTGTTCATTTTATCAACATATATTATATGTAACATTGATTTTAGAAATGATATGAATATAGTTTAAGATTTTATGAATAGAGAACAATGGTTATAGGATGTGTGTATAGCTTTAAAATTTCAAACTGAATTTTGGCGCCAAACATGTTATTTAAACAACTGTGATGCAAGCTATGGTTTTCTGAGGAAGCTTGTTTTATTCAAGTGAAAGCGCTTAACCATTCTTTGTTTGTTGGCATTACAATAAACTTTTATTCACTTCTACCTGGTTTCATTGAAGGTGTTGTGGACTGTTATGAGCATTGAATAGAGGTGAATTTCCAAGACACAGAGATGCTATTTTGCACACAGTGCATTTGCTGCTTTTTCTTTTCTAGTTGAACTTTTATGGTTGCTGCACTGTATACATCAACACGTGGAAGAGGCTGTGGGTAGTGAGAATGAGAATGCTATCAACCAACCCAAAGTGAGGAGACGGAGAAGAGAAATAGTGGAGCACTATAGGGTGGACAGGGACCTCCTACAGCAAATTGTTGAGCTGTACCGGCCATGGCTGACACACAGAACTAACAAAGGGGAACCCATACCAGTGGATACCAAGGTATGTGTAGGTTTAAGAATACTAGCCACAGGTACCTTCCAAAGGCCAATTGGGGATATCATGGGGATCTCACAGGCATCAGCATCCAGGGTACTCCACCATTTCCTGGATGCATTGTCAGCACATGCTGGTTTGCACGTATATTTCCCCAACACCTGTGAGGCATTGGCCAGCAATATGCATCTCTTCCACCAAATTGCAGAATATCCGGAGGAAGTGGGTGCTATAGACTGCACGCACATATGCATCAAAGCACCATCCAGTAAGCAGGTTAGGGTCTACATCAACCACAAGGGCTTTCCTTCCATCAACTGCCAGGTCATGTGTGATGCCCAGGGAATTATAATGAATGTGTGTGCTGGCTGCCCTGGAAGCTATCACGACTCCCACATCTGGTATCTGACGCAGCTGTACCAGAGATTTGCCAATGGAGACATCCCTAACAGTCACCTAGTAGGGGATGCTGGTTATGCACTGGAGCCATGGCTGATGACACCCATCAGAAATGCACACACACCCAAACAAGAAATCCATAATGAGCACAGACAAGAATTATAATAGAGCGTGTGTTTGGGATGCTCAAGTCATGGTTCCAGTGCCTGGACACATCCAGTGGAGCCATGCAGTACTCACTAGCTACATGTACTCAAATTGTCATCGTATGTGCCATGCTACACAATATGATCCTGCGGAAACAGCTGCATCAGGAACACCATGGGGCAGGGCCACACAGCCCCCCCACCATTGCCAAGGCCTGCACAGGCACAGAGTGACTCGGAGGAGGAACAACCTGAGCCTGCCCCAGTAGGCAGAAGGAGGCATGACCAGTATGCCTTGGCCTTGGCAAAGAGGCAATGCATAGCACATGCACTGACACAGTAGGGACCCAGGGAATAGCACCTCTCTCTGACTCGCACATACAGTAAAAGGGATGCCAAATATGACACTACCTGTTCTCAACCATGTATAGGGAGTGTACTATGTGCATCCAACATAGGCAGCCCTCCAGCACCATCCTCAGTACTGGCACAGCCACATGGTAAGTCACTCTTCCTACCAATTGCTGAATGTAGTAGTATGTGTGTTGTTACTTGTATCTATGGTATGGATGTGAGCATGCAAGGGAATGGGGTGGCTGAATGGGATGCCAGCAGATAGTAGACACCTACAGCGGCAGCATGAGATCTGTAACAAATACTGGTGTCACCATAGTAGCCAGTACTACACATGGTGACAAACCCCACTGCAGGAAATGTGCTGGGCTACATGTGTGTCCATATGACACACACATGCCAGTCAGGGAGATTCACATACCCAAGAATAGTCTCAGCCAGCAGAACAGGTGTAGACAAACACAAACAAAGGCTGTGCTAAGACCTCTGAATGATGGCTATGGGTAACCTCTCCCCCAGGCCTACACAGACAGACTACAACAGGTCAGGCAGTGGGATGTTAGTTCTGAAGGGTACGAAGTCAGAAACTATGTAGGTCAATCAAACCTAAGACCTGTAGTACACTGATATGCCTCTAGTCAGCATGATAGGTTAGAATACAGAATTAAATGGAGTACCTGACATACCAGTACAGTCATAGCAAATGTGTACAAGTGTCAAGTGTGCCTCCCCAATCCTATGTAGAAATGTAGTAACAGTCTGGTGTGCCCCCCCCCCAATCTGATGTAGACACATAGTAACAGTCAGGTGTGTCTCCCAATCCTATGTAGAAATGTAGTAACAGTCAGGTGTTCCCCCCCTCCCATTCCTATGTAGACACATAGTGACACACAGGTGCCCCCCCCCCCACAGTCCTATGTAGAAATGTAATAACATGTATGTGTAGATATAATAATCTGTGGAGCACAGATTACTTGAGCTGGCCAAGGTAGCAGGATAGATTGTAGCATGTGTACAATATGCAGGTCTGCGTGTGTTAGGTTGATGTGTGTTTTATATTGTGTGAGAGTGGTCAGTATGTATGCATGGTGAGGTTTGTCCTGGTGGCCATTGCCCAATACTGCCAATGATAGGGCCAAGTCCTCACAACTGCAGTGCCAAACACAATGCTTCCCAGTATAACACATTCTAGCAGTAAGCCATTGTAAATGTTTGGAAGTAATATGTATCACCATCTGAAAGGTAGACATGGCATGACTGTAGGCCAGATATACAAGCAGTACACATGGGGAAGTACCCCAGACAGATAGTGTATAATGTGTAACCGTCAAATGGACACACCCTTGGAATTGTACATACAGGTTTGCAGCATATTATCTGGGCTTGTAATAGGGAATGTCAATGTCATTTGGCCAAACATACGCAGACCACAAAGGTCATAGGAATGATGTATTGAGAAACAGCGGATGTCCCTGCACAAGCCAGCATAGGTAGAATGCCCAATGCATATCTGTGAGTCAGATGCAAGTAGTGTCCATAGCACACATGCACCCAGCTCATCCAACCACCACCCACAGGTACCTCTCTGGTCTTATTGTTGGGAATGAGTACAATATGACTCTCACCTGTGTATGGCAATAGCGAAAGAATGCAGCATGCAGTGCAGGTGTCCCATGCAGGTGTGTCCCTTGCTGTAAGCAGCACCCTGCAAGCATCCACACCACTGGAGCAATACTGACAGAAAGTATTGGCATGAACATGCAGCACACCTACCCTGTCACCCCAGGGGAATATACTGTATTGCAGTCTGGGACTGTAGGACTGACAGAATGCAACGGCCTACTACAGCTGGCCTGCATCACTACCAAATGGCCTACAGTCCTCTGCCAAAGGCCTGTGTCTCATCTATGCTGCCAGTGTATGTTATGTCATGGACTCCCAAATAACAACATAACACAGTCCATAGAACCCATATGCAAGGCCATGTGGACAAACCACAGTAACATGTCCACCATGTCCTACTGCATGAACTGTGGAACAACACCAATATACTGCTGTGATGAGGTGATAACTATAGGGAAAGTATCAGAGAATGTATGCATAATGTATGGAAGAGAAAAGAATAATAGAAGAGGAGGTGGGGGCATGGGCAGCATGGAGTGTGAGAAGTCCGAAACACAGCCGTGTGCACATACTATCCCTGGCTGCAAACACAAGAATGGATGGCTACAAACCTGCTCGAAAACCACAATAGTGGTAATGATCTGACTTATGACCCCTGCCTGTGTGAATCTGTACAGCTGTGAGGTATTGCCACAGCAAGATAAGGCCATACTGTCACATTGATGGATGTGCAAGTATGGGATCCTCTGCCACCACTGTATCAAGGTGCTGAACCAGTTACACAGATACAGCAGCAAGTGTCTGCAGCTCCCCCTCCAGAATTGCATTAGTTTGCAGGAATATGTAGGCCAATACTGGACACAGCTGCATTCACCCTGTGTTCCCCAGGACATCATTGTGAGCAAAAATGTCTTCCTGACAGTACTTGAGGACATAAAACATCACAGTGTATAACACTACACATGTCTGAATATCTTTGCTAACACCAGGACCATGTAGCAGAAGCAGCGCAGACACAATTACCTACAGTACCCACTATCTTTTGCCCAGTTTGACTCCATATTGTCAACTGATCTACAGATATCCTGCAGAAACAGTTTGCTAGCTGTAGGTGTAGAACACAAAGGTCTGCACTGGAGTACAATTTAACTGGAATGGATCCACACATTCAACACAGAAGGGCATACTGTGCATGCTCCCACACTTAGAGAAATGAAGGCAATGTCAGACAACAAAATACTGAAAGGTCATACTGGGCATGCTGACACACTTAAAGAACTGAAGCCTATGTCTGGCAACAACAGTGGACTATACATATCTGACAGTTGCAGATGTTAGTGCATACACTCCTCAGTATGCACCAGTCATGCTTTGCACACACATTGGATAGGAATACACACATATATCCAAGGACAACACACTATAATATGCCAAAAGTACACATACATGGATGTGATCTGCAAGGGCATGGAACGCATTATCATGGAACTTATAAACAAAGACATTGGCAACCTTCAAACACTGGACTCCACCCAGTTTGGATTTGTGAAGGGCCAATCTTGTCTCCTGAACCTGATTGACTTCTTCGAATCAGTCTCCAGAGCTGTGGACGAGGGTAAGGCGGTCCACCCAGCCTATCTGGACCCCGCCAAGGCCTTCGACACCATCCCCCACTCTGAAATCATAGATAAACTTACTAAGCTGGGCATAAATCCCTACATCACCCAATGGGTTGCCAACTGGCTTACTAACAGAACCCACACTGTAAAAGTAGCCGACTCCAAATCCAGCTCCAGACAAGTGACAATTGGAGTACCTCAGGGTCCAGTCCTGGGACCGCTCTTGTTTGGCATCTACTTCGCTGACGTACAGGCCAACACTAAGGGACTCTGGCTAACAAAGTTTGCAGATTACTGCAAACTGGGAACCATTATTGAATTCCCAGATGATGTGGATATTCTACAAAAGGGCCTTACAGAAACAGATGCTTGGTGCCAGAGCCATGGGATCAAGCTTAATGCCAAGAAATTATAGTTATCCCCTTTGGGAAAAAAACATGTACCCATGAATTACCACATAGGTGGCAGTACACTAAGCACCAAAAGTGTGATGACAGACTTAAGGACACAGGTGGACAAAGGTCTCACCTTCGATAACCACATCACCACAACAGTAAAGAAATCCTTCTATGTGCACACCTCATCACTAAGTGCTTTTCATTCAGAAAAAAAGAGGTCATTGTCCCACTGTACTCATCCCTCATTAGACCCATTATAGAGTATAACGCCCCATTTGGTATTTACCTCACAAGACATCTGCAACAGCTGGAAAGACAGCAGAAATACCTCACTAAAAGAATCACAGGTCTAAAGCAGATGCCCAATGCTGACCATCTAAAAATACTCCATCTATAGTCTGTGGCATATCATCTACCCAGAGGCGATCTCTGCTTAACATACAAGGCCATGTCAAACCCTGAGCTGTTGGACATGCTCCACTTAAAGAAATCCCAATCCCTCAGAGCCACACATTCCAGGGATCTAAACCTTGTCATCACAATGAACAAAATATGCTGGAGGGATAGGTTCCTGACCCAGAGACTCCCCATACTCTGGAATAGACTGCCCATACATGTCAAGCAGAACGCCTCCTTGGCCCTCTTCAAAAGGAACCTTGACGATTGGATGGGAAATATGAAATTCACTCCAGGGATCACTTCAGTCTCCCTGGTAGATAGGGGGTCCGGGGAAGTAAATATTGTGGGAAGAAATATCTGGGGAATTGTTTGGTTAGGCTTGTATAGGCCCTAGGGCCAATATCCTAGTACCAACCTATGAAGCTATGAACCTATGAAGAGAGAGTGACAGTGACAAAGAGCCTTCCATCATGAGGCCTGTCCCACCCAGCACACAGTCAAATGGCTACAACCACATGATGTGGAAATGTCACTCACTGTAGACATTTGCCTCTGGAATCCGTCAGCATTATAGACTTTTGTGGTGCTAGTCCTAACTGTGCAACATGACTGTACAAGGCAGTAGTCATCGAACAGTTGTATACACATACCTGTGGAATATAAACCTGTGTGTGCCTAAGTGTGGTGTGTCTACCCCTAGATGAATAGGTTATGGCCCATGCACACAGACTGCCCTCCCCATTTCCCTACTATGGCAAGCCTGCTGATGTCAGTCACTTTGAAATACACATTTGAGGAAAGGATAGCCCAGTAATCTCTGTGGCATGTCCTATAACTGTGTAATGCTGTAGTGTGATAAACTAGTTAGGTAGGAGTTCTAATCCCAGATGTGGCAAGTGTGTGTGTGTGTGTGTGTGTGTGTGTGTGTGTGTGTGTGTGTGTGTGTGTGTGTGTGTGTGTGTGTGTGTGTGTGTGTGTGTGTGTGTGTGTGTGTGTGTGTGTGTGTGTGTGTTTGCGTTTGCATGTGTGTGTGTGTGTGTGCGCGGGTGTGTGTGCGTGTGTGTGTGTGTGTGTGCGCGTGTGCGTGTGTGCGTGTGTGTGTGTGTGTGTGTGTGTGTGTGTGTGTGTGTGTGTAGGGATCGATGCTTTTTTAGGCTAGCCACACTCACTACAATTCAAATACCCTACTTTAGCATGCCTGCTGATGTCATTCACTTTGAAATACGCCTTTGAAGAAGGAGTAGCCAGTAACCTCTGTGGCACATCTTATAACTGCGTAATGCTATAGTGTGCTAAACTAGTTCGTTAGTTCTATTCCCGGACATGGCAAGTGTGGATGTTTGTGTGTGTGTGTTAGTATGTCTGTGTAGGGAGCAATACTTTTGAGGCCATTTACAGTCACTACAACCTCCAGTGCCCTACTTTGGCAAGTCTGCTGATGTCATTCACTTTGAAATACACCTTTGGGGAAGGAGTAGCCCAGTAATCTCTGTGGCACATCCTATAACTGCATAATGCTATAGTGTGATAAACTAGTTAGGTAGGAGATCTAATCCAAGGCATAGCAACTGTGTGTGTGTGTGTGTGTGTGTGTGTGTGTGTGTGTGTGTGTGTGTGTGTGTGTGTGTGTGTGTCATTCATATCCTGTGTGGAGGTGGCTGTGAGCGTGTAACAACTGGACTCACTGTGGAGCGGGCTTTGCAAATTTCTTATATGGTGGGCCTATTATATGTCACAATGTCAACCTTACAAGGATAACAGATGTCAAATAGCCAAGAGGCTGGTGGTGCCAATCCATACCCCTACATGTGACATCAAGGCCTGGTAAACAAAATAAGCAACCCTTGTATTACCCAGAGAACACTCTCAACCCATGTCTCATACACAAACACGCTTGCCTAGGCAACAACCACTTTGTTGGTAGTACCCTGCATATTTCCCACAGATAGTAACCATGATGTGATTGCAGTGGACTACAGAGGGAATGGCACCCTGTGCCATCATTACAATAGGCACATAATTGCAGACGGTGCACCTTCACTATGTTCCCCACTGGATGCCTGCAACAACTGTGGTGCCATCAAATGTGACCCACAAAGGACATACCATGCCTTAAACACATGCCCTGTATGAACAGATGCAACTGACACCAGGGAATACCTGTATCATGCTATCAATGTAGGCGCAGGGTCAACCTGGTGTCTATTACCAGTTTCTGCCACATGAGGCCAAGACTGACATATCTGATGATAACAATATGTGTACACAACATGGGCCAGACACCTCAGGTACAGTTCCACATGTTACTGAGCATGCATGTGGGATGCGTGCACACCCAGACACCATCCATGTTATGGACTATAGAACACAGACATGGCAAGCATTGTTCAGCACTGGCCACACACAATAGTAACCCAGTGACTGGATGGCGAATACAATACACACCTGTGTGGGCCAGTCTAGACACTACACCCCTGAGCCATACTGTAGACCATTGTCATGTGGCCTGATGCCAAGGTATACCCTTCACCTAGCCTTGTACAGCCTTCTGCCACAGTCATCCACTACACACCTGTGAAGCAATGTGCCCATGCATGTCAGTACTGGCACCCTCTGTCTGTGTGTGTGAGACGTATGATGCTTTTGACCACATCCACACTCACTACAACTCCCAATGGCCTACTGAAGCATGCCATCTGATGTCAGCCACCTTCACATACTCATTGCCTGTATATCATCTGGATAACCACTGTGGTGCATGTGATAACTGCACATTACTGTATTGTGGCAAAATAGCTAGTTGGGAAGTATATTCCTGACCCTGCCAACTGTGTCAATGTGTGTGAGTCCCTGAGAAAGTGTTGCTGTGTTGAAATTTACACCTGCTCATGTGGACAGACATGTGTACTACACCTACCTTATTGCTCCTATATCACTGTTGCAGATGTTACTCACCATCAGGTATACCTTTGGACAGCTCCCCAACATGTAAGCTATGTGGCGCATGCAATAACTGCATAGATATGTGATAACAATACATAGTCAGTCAGGGGTTTGAAACCCTGTACTGGTAGGTGTGCAACACAAACATGCTTAGGTTTTACTCTCCCACCCCCTCCCTGACTTACTTTGTCTCTGCCCGTCTCTCACACTCCCTCTCTGGTGGATGTGGAGAAGTACACCTGCTTTGCTTAGGCAGCAGCTTGTGTTTTGTAAGTGATGCTCCTGATCAGTTGATGGCCTCTGCATGAATTGCATTCCCCCTCTAGCTGATTGCATGTGGAACAGCTGTAGTAACATTCCCATTGCCAATTGCATGGAAACACACTCCAATATCTAGGAACATCATGTGAGTGTTGGGCCTTTTCATTCACTGTGAGCAGGACCTCAATTTGGTGTTTGGCAAACAGCATCACAGATGGTACTGGGATTCACCTCTAACAACATACACTATGGAAACAGGCCAACAGACAGGAGGTGGATGTGCCAGACATGGCTAAAGAATGCAATTGTTGCTCTTCTGCATTTGGAGTAATGTCAGTTTAACAGGGTGTGTGTGTGGAGATGGCTTTTCTACATGATTTAATATCTGTCATGACAGTGTTATGTGTTTGAGGAAACTCCCATCTGTAGGGTTATCTGCAGACTGGACAGTGTGTGGAACCTTATGCTTCTTGTGTTACTCATAAAACACCTATCTTAGAACTGCAGAAGCATAGTCTGAGGATTGCAGTCAGTATGGTGACAGCCATGAGAGTTACTGACTTCATATCCCTCATAGGACATATGTCACAACAAGCCCTGGTACAACAGTAAATGTATGAGGTTATCACAGCAACATGCCAATACTGGCCCGGTGTTTGTGGCTTCAGCCACAAGTCTGTCAACCTTTGTACACATGTCATGCAGTAAGAGGTGCATATGTTCTGTACACTATTATTTATTGACATCATACCTGATAAGCCAGTCAGATAGCAGACTGCTAATTATGTTATGTATAGTAGGGGTTATTTATGAGGACATAACCTGGGAATTCTGCAGTTGTGTGTACAGTACTGGGGTCTGTGTACTTATGGTGATTGTTGACAGTATGTGTATTGCGTATACGTACCTTGGGCTGTGCACAGACTGTGGTAGATGCCATTGTTCTTGGTCCTGTTCTAGCTGATGTTACATGCTGCTCCAGTGTATGATATCCTATTCACTCACATGTCTGTAGGGCCAGACATGCATGTGTCCCATACCACAGACAGGCATTGGACCACACTGTGTTGTGCAGCAGTGTATGTAGAGGTAGTGTGTGAGTGGCACATATGAGGATGGTGTTTATTAGATGGTCCATATAGTGTCATATTGAGCTTGCGTGCCATATGTGGCTATGGCTGTGTTCACATTGGTTGTGGGTATGCACTTTCTCACAGGTGTCTGTTACTCTGTATTGTGACATGCATGTAGGACCTGCTATATTTGCAGGTACATGCGTAGCAAATCTTACCCTCACCAAGAATGATGCCACAGTACAAAGACAAAATGATCAGTTTTAACAATTGGCTTAATTACTGGTGTCATTCTAGGGGGATCCAATGTCTGTCTGCTTGGGATGACATGCTCAACAAGCCATGCTGCTTCGCAAGGGACGGCTTGCACCTGTCACCCCTGGGCTTCCAGATATTGGCTAAGGCTCTTGCCACCCCCATAGTGCCTTTTTTAGGCAAGGCTCAAAAGACAAACTCACCTCCCTAGATAACACAAGTGGAAAAAAACTAAGGGTAATGCTGCTCAACACCAGAAGTCTAAACCTCAAGATGCATGCTCTGGAAGCCCTCCTCAGTATGGAGAACATCGATGTCTGTGCAGTGACAGAAATCTGGTTCAAGGCTCCCGAGAGCACCCCAGCACTACCAGGTTATACATCATATCATGCTTTTCGGCCCCAAAACTTGGAACAAACCACAAAAGGAGGGGGAGTATCCATATTCATCAAAGATACCCACACCTCCAGGTTAGTGGCAATGCACGAAGCATCGGAGACCATCCATGTGCAACTAACCATAGGCAAAACTGCTCGACAGTTTGTAGCATGCTACAGACCACCCTCTCAAACTCAGGAACCCCACTCAGCCTTCCTCAAGACAATGGAGAATATGAATGTCTCTCCAAACACCATCATTTTGGGAGACTTCAACTACCCAAACATAGACTGGGAGCATTACTCAAGCCCCAACACCCTAGCCCAAAGGTTCCTAGAATTTATAAACTCAAATGCTATGGAACAACTAGTCACCACTCCCACAAGAGGGGATAACATATTAGACCTGATCATCACAAACATGGGGACACAATGCTCCACACCGGAAGGATACCCCTCATTGGTGAGATCAGACCATAAATTAATCTCAATGAAAATCCACATCCCGCCCCCACCCCCAGCACAGAAGACCACAGTGATGAATTTCTCAAAAGCTGACTTCACACTTCTTAAGACTGAAGTCGTATACTTCAAGGCCCCAGGGCCAGTGGAAACCACAGCTCACTTCGCTGAATCCTATATAAACGCATTCTATGGACACCTTCAAGAATGCATGGATCATGCAATCCCAAATAAAACCAAGACCCATTCCCCCAAAGGCAGGCGTCCTGTCTGGTGGACCCCAGCCATTAATAAGATATACAACAGAAGAAGGAAGCTACTACATGATAGAGCAAAATCCCTAAAAGGGAGGGCATCTCTGATCAGTACTAGCAAAAAACAACGATCACTCATAAAATCATCCAAGGCCAACTTTGAGAGAAAAATTGCACAAGACACTAAAGCCAATCACAAGGCCTTCTTTAGTTATGTTAGAAACCTGGGTGGAAACTCCCAGATATGCTCAGAATTAGTCCAGAATGACAAAAAATACACTAAACCCACAGACATTGCCAACATACTGGCAGACAGGTTCAGTGCAAATTTCTCCGCCTCCTAAAAGGACAAATATCTATCCCAGCAGAGTGTTGCCTCCCTGACATCTCAGATGCCCAGGTGAGAGCCGCCCTCTCCAAAGCAAAAAACACAGCATCAATGGGATCAGACGGTGTCCCGGGTTGTGTGATACATGAACTCCAAGAAGAACTAAACCCGCACATAAGGCTGTTGTTTAATCTTAGCCTTACTACAGGATATGTACCCAAAGAATGGCGTACAGCAACAGTGGTCCCACTCCACAAAGGAGGTGCCTCTACGGACCCTGGAAATTACCGCACCATAAGCTTGATGAGCCTGGTCTGCAAAGCTATGGAGAGGATCATTATGGAACTCATAACAAAGACATTGGGGATGTACAGACATTGGATCCTACCCAATTCAGCTTCTTGAACCTGGTCGACTTCTTTGAAACAGTCACTAAGGCCATTGATGAGGGTAAGACAGTTCACACAGCCTACCTTGACCTTGCAAAAGCCTTCGACACAATACCCCACTTCGGCATCATAGACAAGCTCACCAGCTTAAATGTAAACCCCTATGTCATAAGATGGGTTGCAAATTGGCTCAAGGACAGAACCCACAAGGTCAGAATTGCTGGAGCCATGTCAGACTCTAAACCAGTCACAAGTGGCATCCCACAGGGCTCGGTCCTGGGACCTCTCTTGTTTGGCATTTATTTTTCTGAGGTGCAAGCTAACATAGTAGGATTGTTGCTGACCAAGTTCGCAGATGACTGCAAACTGGCTGCCATAACTGACTCTCCAGCGGACACAAGCATCCTTCAAAAAGGTCTCATAGAAATGGATAACTGGTGCCAGAGCCATGGCCTTAAACTAAATGCCAAAAAATGTATAGTCATACCCTTTGGGAAGAACAAAGTACCCACAAATTACCACATAGGTGGTAATCCATTAAGTACAGAAGAAGTAATCAGGGACCTAGGGGCCCAAGTTGACAGTAACCTCTCATTCGACACTCACATTGCCAAAGTGATTAGAAAGACCTTCTATATTGCCCACCTTATCATGAAAGGATTCACATCTAGATCAAGAGAGGTCATTGTGCCCCTTTACTCCTTCCTTATCAGGCCCATAATTGAGTACAATGCCCCATTTGGGATGTACCTTACCCGACACCTGCAGCAGTTAGAAAGACCCCAAAAGTACCTCACCAAGAGGATCAAGGGTCTCAAACATATGCCATATGCTGCCCGGCTAAAACTCCAGGTCTATTCAGTCGCATACCGCCTACTCAGAGGCAATCTATGCCTGACGTACACGGCCATGTCCAATCCGGAATTAATGGACATGCTCCACCTCAGAAAATCCAAATCCACCAGAGCCATGAGAGCGAGTGATTTGAACCTCAACACAGAAATAAATAGGACGTGCTGGAAAGACAGATTCATAACCCAGAGGCTCCCCTCACTCTGGAACAGAATCCCAGTCCATGTTAGGCAGAGCCACTCACTGACTCTCTTCAAGAGAAATCTTGATGAGTGGTGGGAGATCGTAGGTTTACCCAGGGGTCATCTCTGTGTCACTGCTAGACAGAGGCGCAGTAAACTAAACCCTAAATGGGCACATTATCCTCATTACAAGGGGTGGCGAAAGCCAAACACACTCTGGCTAGGCTTATAAATGCCCTAGGGCAGATAGCCTAGTATGAACCTATGAACCTATGTATTCCCCCATACTAAATGTAGTCCATTGTTGTGCAGTCTGCCTGTAGTTTGCAGAGTGCTTTGTGACATGCCTAGCAGCTTAGTGTAATTACCCAGTGTGCTGTTATTTCCAGTGATTTGCAAGAAATACTGCTGCTAGGCCACCATAACTGTTGTGTATTTCTGACAAAGCAATGGGATTCTGTACAGATGTATGTCACTAACGACTGGGTAGTATGTGGCCATGTGACCTCTGTACCACCAGGTATTATGTGTCAGGACAGACTGGCGTGTGTGAATGCATAAACTGTGTGGACATATGTAGTCCTGTATTTACGTGATATACCCATGTACATGGCTGTTAATATCCACATTATAAGGTGTGGTCCACATTCTCGCATGAAGGGGATCTACACCTCTAGACTGACCACAGAGGGCTAGACTGTCCACATATATTGGTCATATCTGTGCTGTAGTCCACAGGATCATTACTGTGCTAGCAGTGGTACTGTGCTGTGATATCCTTAGGATGGCTGTCAGTAGCCAGCGGTGTACATGTCAAAAGCAGACGTGACCTCCCACACACAGCATGTCTGTTGAGACAACCCCTGTTACAGTAGCAACAGTCTACATATATACCTGCAATACTTACATGACATCCCCATGCACTAAGAGGTTAGGACTATTGGTGCTGCGGTAGGACTCCACTCCATGTTCTGGACATATGGTAAACATATATGTATATATATCTGTATATATATATATATATATATATATATATATATATATATATATATATATATATATATACAACTCAAACATATACACATACACAGCAATATATGTCTACACATATACAGATATATATGCACATATAGTTATGGATATCTACATATATATCAACATAAATAGGTATATCTGTACACATAGGATGTGCATACATATATATATATATATATATATATATATATGTATATATATATATATATATATATATATATATATATATATATATATATGTATATATATATATATATATATAGACAAATGCCTTCTACCAGCACCTGCAGGACTGCATGGATAAGGCAATCCCAAACAAAACAAAGACTCTTTGTACCAACAGTCTGGTGGACCCCAGCCATAAACAAACTCTACAACAAAAGGAGGCAAGATAGAGCAAAATCCTTAAAAGGTAAGACACCCTTGACACTATAAGTAAAAAAAGAGCTCTCATAAAATCATCCAAAGGAGAAAAATAGCTAAAGACTCAAAAGACAATCATAAGGCCTTCTTTAGCTATGTTAGAAACCTAGGAGAAACTCCCACAAAATGATGTGAAGATTACTGATCCAGACATTGCCAACATACTGGCTGACAGGTTCAGTGCAAACTTCTCACCCCCCCCCAAAGGAGAGATATCTATACCAAATGATTGCAGCCCCCAAACATATCCAGCGCCCAAGTGAGAACTGCTCTCTCCAAAGCAAAAACACAGCATCCATGGGACCTGATGGTGTCCAATGAGGAATTAAACCCACAGCTAGGACAGCTGTTTAATTCTTACCTCTGGATGCAACTGTGGTCCCACTCCATTAGCTTGACAAGACAAGCCTTATCTGCAAAAGCCATGGAGAGGATCATAATGGACCTCATAAATAAAGACATTGGGAATTTGCAGACTTTGGATCCAACCCAGTTTGGCTTTGTCAAGGCAGATCATGCCTGTTGACTTTTTGAAACAGTCACCAAAGCCATTGATGAGAAGGCAGTCCAGCCTACCTCGATCTGGCTAAGGCCTTGATACAATACCCCACTCAGGTATCATTAAAACTCATCAGCTTAAATGTTAACCATACATCACAAGATGGGTTGCAAACTGGCTGAGTGACAGAACCCACAGGGTCAGAGTTGCTGGCCATGTCAGACTCAAAGCCTGTCACAAGTGGTGTCCCACAGGGCAGTCCTGGGCTCTTGTTTGGCATCTACTTTTCTGAAGTACAAGCAAACACAGGAGGGTTTGACAAAGTTTGCAGATGACTGCAAACTAAACACATCTGACACAGATATCCTTCAGAAGGGTCTCACAGAAACGGATAACTGGTGCCAGAGCCACCTAAAGTTAAATGCCAAAAATGCATAGAAACAAGGTTACCTAGCTACCAAATAGGAGGCAATCCACTGAGCACAGAAGAAGTTATCGGGACCCAGGTTTGTCTGTCATTAAGTAATAGGAAGACCTTCTACATTGCCCACCTTATCATGAAGGGATTCTCATCTAGATCAAGGGGTTATAGTCTCCCTTTACTCATCACTCATCAGACCAATGATTGAGTACAATGCCCCATTTGGAATGCACTTGCAGCAGCTGGAGAGGCCACAAAGTTCCTCACCAAAAGGATAAAGGGTCTCAAAATCTACTGAAAGAACTCCAGCTCTATTCAGTCGCCATCGGCTGCTTCAGAGGTGACCTTTGCCTAACATACAAGGCCATGTCAAACCCAGATTTGATGAATATGCTTCACCTCAAAAATCTAGATCCATCAGAGCCACAAGGGGAGACTTAAACCTCGACGGCTATTAATAGGAGGGATAGATTCATCACCCAAAGACTCCCTATGCTGTGGAACAGAATCCCGGTACATGTGAGGCAGAGCACCTCGCTGGCCTTGTTCAAGAGAAATCTTGACCAATGGATGGGAGATCGCAGATATACCCCAGGGATTACCTCAGTGTCACTGCTCGACAGAGGCACAGCAAAATAATGGGTAGTTCCCCATACTAAGCTTGTAAATGCCCTCGGGCAGATAGCCTAGTATGAACCTATGAACCTATGAACCTACAGAGAGATCTAAAAATGGCCATATATATGATGCACTATACAGATGTGTAGACATATATATGTATGAATAAATATGTGTATGTACATGTACACATATAGCTTCATATGTATATGTATGTATCCATATTCTTGTCATGTAAACATCAAGGTTGTGTATACCTTCACAGATGTATCTCACTGTATGTATCTGATATGTGTATCTGTTATGTGTATATTTAGATATAACAACATATGTAATGCAACAGTAATATCAATAACAAGTACTACACAATTGTGGAAGTCAAAGCAATTGTTCAATACTAGTCAATATGTGTAGTGACAGATATAGTGGAAAAACAACAACTGTCTTCACAGCTGTCATGGTGTAGTGGTTAACTGTTGTGACTATAGTGTACAGGATCTAGGGTTCAAGACCTGCAAGGGCTGTGTATTTTGTTGCTGATCAGTGCAAGGGCTGTTGGATACAGAGTGGTTAAGGCAGTTTTGAGCAGCTTTAAGCATGTTTGCACAAGTTTGCGCAAAGCTAAGCAGTGCTAAGCTACAGTTAAATGTACGGACGCTTACACAGTGTAGGCTTCACTTACCAGTGCACAAATCTGTTTAGCTGTTATATTGCAGCAATGCTAACACCTGCTAAGCATGGCTCAGCCCTAGTAACCAATGCTGACATTCCAGTCTGATAACAAAGCAGGGTAATGACATCTGTAATAAGTGTAGGTAATGCCATGTACAATACATGTGCCTATGTGCTGTCATTACAGTAGCAAAGGGTGTGAGTGTCATGTCTGGTAAATCAAGTATTTAAGACCTGTACAGCACTGTTATCTGTGTGAATGTGTTACATACTAGAGTAGTAACCCAGGTTATGTGCTGTCACACTGGCATGTAGTGTATCATGGTGGTACTACTGTTGACAGTGCTTTCCCAGGCAAGAGTAGATTGCTAATTGTAGTACTGACAACAAGCACACCTATAGGCATAGCTGGACTCTGAGGCCTCACTGCTGTATTCCTGGTGTGTGAGCTGTGTCACAGTATATATTCCCTACTGGATAATGATTTGACATGTGGAAAGTAACTGTAGACAACTGGCTGTACAGCAAATGTTAGGGAGGGCCTCCAACATGTAGTGATGGCACACATATTGGTGTCAGACGTCTATCTCTCGACACATTCATCCTACTGCATAGCTAGTTGCCAAGATGACGTCTGTCAGTCCCTGTACAGATGTGCAGATGGCAGGTATCCAGCTTGGATATGTACAGGGAACCTACGCTTGACTGACACTGACATGTCTGTCCAGCTGTGTTATAGCTGGCACATATAGGAGACCACACCCTGTACACACCATATGCCATGGGTGCCTCCACTACAATACCACAGTCAACAGAACATGCTTGGGTACAGGTTGCCATCACAGACATTAACTATATGTTGTAATACATGTTGCATACTTGTCAACTGGGTCACCTCAGTGACCATTCGCAGGAGGCACCCAGAGAATTGACTGATGCATGTCACTCTCACCCTGAGGGTTACCACAGTGGTGTCTGCCAATAGATTGCCTGCAAGCACATGGCAGGTGACATGATGCCACTGTACACACATCCCCTATACTACCCATCTTTCCATGGACAACAGCCAGGTACACACCTATGGCCACCTGCAGTGATGCACCCCAGTACTGACACAGGAGTTTTTTTCTCCTTGGCTATGGCCTTAGCCTGCTTTCTTTATTTCTGTTTTGGTTTTGGTTATGGTTGTGGATTTAGTTTCTCTTTCTCTCTTTCTCTCTCTCTCTCTCTCTCTCTCTCTCTCTCTCTCTCTCTCTCTCTCTCTCTCCAGTAAATGGATTGAGTTGCTTGGAATAGATTGCAGCATGGCTTTTGTAGGTGATGCACATGATCAGTTGATGGCCTCTGCAGCAATCATTGTGCTGCACTTTCTATCTGAATGCAGCATGCTGTGTAGTACTTCCAATTACCACTGTCATGGCAACCCACTGTTATAAGTCCCTACAGCATGGGGGTGTGGTCCCTTACCTTTCGTGTATGTTGGACATTCTTCCAGTGTGTGTGCAGCAGTATTACAGACAGCAGGTAGCAATACCTCTTATAGGAAAACTTGCACACTCAGGCCAGCTACATATTTGTATGAGGTTCAAGAACTACAGTCAGACTGTAAGTAGTGTTGTTGTATGCATTGTATAACACCAGTGTTACAGGGTTTGTGTGTACATACTAGTTTAACATGGAATGCAGTCTGTCTGCATTGCTCTCAACTATGGGTCTATCCACTTGATGGCCAGAGGTGTGCCTGTTATGATTTGTCTGTCCACCACACAGGTCTTGCATCAGATATATCACTGGCAGTGTGTGTGTTGAGTGCTATCAGTACATGGCAACATCATTTGTGTTTCTGACTTCATATTTCTTACTAAGGGTATGTTTCAGACTATTCTGTACCATCAGCAACTTGCTTAGTGTATAACAACACCATTTCAAATATGAGCCTGTGTTCTGGTCTCTGTCCTCCACCTACATACCAGGCTTTGTCCATATGACATGCTGTCAGGGGTTGTTATGTAGTGGCCTGTGAGTATGTCATGCTGCCATTCCTGCCATCATTCCACTGCTGTTGTGGCCCCCACATATATTGTGTGGTTGGGTCCATATATGTGCAGCCTTCATCTGCACAGTACATGTGTGCCTTTCTGCAGTCCAGAGGTCAGTGTATGTAACAGTGGTATATGCACCTGTATGTCAGTCTATGGGGGGGGGATGCACCATAAAACAACCTAGGCTGTTAAGACATGTGAGGGATATCAGGTGTAAGCTGCCTTAAGGTATTGGGATGTACATTACCATACAATTCACCTTAGGAAAATTCAGGCATACTGCTTCCTGCCATACAGACTGTTCTGTTTGTCAGTGTGATTGTGATGGTTTCAGTTATGCCTTGTTATGTAACAGATACATCCCATTGTGTCAACTGAAGTCTTTTCCCACTAGGGATTGCATACAGAGTGTAGATAGAGGCTGTTGGACTATACATCTGCATTACTTACTGTTGATTGATTGTTATCCTGTGTCCCAATCTGTACTACTTGAAGGCCTTGGCCTGGACAACAACATATGTTATGCTTTCTGGAATACTGTATTAATTGATCTGTTTGAGAGTTGCATTAATCTACTTATATGCATTTCAAAGTCTAAACAACTATATGACATGGCATATAAAACTGTAATGGTACACAAATAAAACTTTCTTGTGTATGCAAACCTGTGTGCGGTGTTATATCCTTTGACCTCTTGGAGAGAATAGGTTTCAGGCAACAATTGTCTTTTGTATGGGTGACTCATACAGTACCCATTTGGTAAAGTGGCAACTGAAGGAATACTGGCTGTCCCGCATGGTGTGCACCCTCTAAATATGTATCTTCCTATACATAACTCTGTGTGAATCTGTAGTTACACACACACACACACACATATATATATATATATATATATATATATATATATATATATATATTTCTACATATATGTCTGTGTGTGTATATGTATCTTAGGCATGTTTATTGCTTCCACATTGTACATTCCCTATGGTAGCCAGACTGTACTGCATGATATGTTATTGATACCAGCCTGACATCATACAGGTGGGATGGATTACTGATAACATCTTGTGCCCATGTTGTGTCGGGTCCTGGTTATGGGACTTGCAACAGTTGGTATTGTATTGCAGGGCAGACCTGTTTGGCTGTGGGGGGGGGGGTAATATCAATACGTACAAGACGTATGTAGCTTGGGCCCCCTCACCTCCATTAATGGTGCCTGTGGTCATAAATGTATTTATGTTATCTTTTATATCTATAACTATGTATCTGTATAAATATATATATATATATATATATATATATATATATATATATATATATATATATATATATCTATATATATATATCTATATATATATATATATATATATATATATATATATATATATAGATATATATATAAATGACATATATATGTAAACATATCTGCATATGTATATATATATATATATATATATATATATATATATATATATGATATATATGTAGGTATGTTCGTATATATATATATATATATATATATATATATATATATATATATATATATATATATATATATATATATATATATATATATATATATATATATATATATATATATTAATATAGATATATATATATATATATATATATACACACACACACACACACACACACACACACACACACACACACACACACACACACACACACATGCTATTGTAACCAGATAGTAACTTTTTGCTGACTAATGGGACTGTTACTTTTTATTCACTGAGAAGCTTTTCTCCCCGGGTCTCTGCCAAAAATGAGCCAAAAGCTTAGACAGACTAATACAATTAACAAATGTAAAATAAATAAATACATAAATAAATATATACATCTACAAGTTTAAATATATTTCCTGTACTGTTGAATGACTGTGCTAGATGATATGTTTGTGAAAACAGCAGGTTATGTATATTTGACATGGCTTAGTGGTAAATCACTTTGGCTATCGTGTGCGAGTCCTTGGTTCATGCCTTGCAGAGGCTGTGCATTTTGTTGCTGGGCAGAACAAGGGATGTTGGATACAGAGTAATTAAGGCACTTTTAAACAGTTGTAAGCAGGTTTACGTGGGGTTGCGTGAAGGTAAGCACTGCTAACTTCCGATTACAGTTTCTTATATTCAGTTAGCTTCTCAATTGCTTAATCTGTGTAGGCATTGCTTACCCCTGTGCAAACAGGCTTAAACTCGCTTACTGCTGCTGAAAAGTGCTTACTCCCACTTAGCCCCTCGCTAATTTATTTAAAAGAAATGAAAAATGGTTGATAGAAAAGTGTTGAAAAAAGGGCACGAAGAGGGAAAGACAGTAGGGAAAATAGCTAGGGATGTACAGGACGGGTGTATGTAAGGTCCATAGCTGCCCATTTCTTCTACAGCAACAGCTTTGCATATACACTGAATTTGGAGATAGATTTGGACACTCATACCCCTGAGAGAGGGGTGAGGACAACAATAATATGATTTTAAGCCAGTTAGACCAGATTACATGTGTCCAGTGGACACATGTGTGAAATGGACAGCTATGTATGTGGCTAGATTTGTTTGGGGAACAGATTGCCCTTTTCTTTTTTTTTTCAGGTGAGAGTGGGATGTTGGGGAGGGATAGTAGGTATATTTGGGGAGGTAAGTTAGGTAGGTTAACAGACAAAACAAACAAGACGCATACAGGGGCAATATATAACACATGTGAATGGTAAACACCTTGATGGGGAGGGGTGCTGGGAAATCAGAAGCCCATGAGCCCCCTATTTGGGAGGGTGGCCTAATGGTTAAGGTGTTTGCCTTACAAACACAAGGTGCAGGGTTTGAGTCTCTCAAGGGATAATTGGCTAGGCTTAAAATGACTCGCAAGGGCAGTTAGCCTAGTAGTAATCTATGATCCTATGATCCTAGTGGAAACAGTAGGACTGAGGTCCCCACCCATGAGCAGCCACCACTGCACCTTCACAGCCCTGAAGGTGGCTGTGCTGGGGGCTGGGTAGGATGGCCAGGCCAACCCTCTATTTGCGACACATGGCCCTCAAGCTGGCATAGCAGATCTCCGACCTCCCTGCGGAGCTCGCTACACATCATGACCCAGACCTGGTGAAGGATGACAGGTTCCTGTCCATGCCTGCTCCAGGGGTGAGCCCCATCCGCTGAGGCAGTTCCACCCAAAGGTGGTGCAGGATCAATGGACGAGGAGGTCCCGGGTTGGGCCCCAGACATGCTGGTGCCCGGTGCCACGGCCAGCTGAGGTGGGACAGGTGGGTCCGCTGGGAGCAGCCTTCCCAAACATGCTATGGTGTTTAAATTTTATCAACATATGTGTGTTAGTAATAGTCAATGCATTCCAGCATAGCAAACAGAGCACGTGCATATATGGGACCACAGTGGTCATTACAACAGCATGCAGGTATATTGATGGCAGCATGCCACCAATGTGGGAGTATTTCAACATAGCACATGCATAGAAACAAATTTAAATAATTATCAAACAATAGGACATATGTCCCAACAGTAGAGTTAAGTCAGCACATACCAATTGAGTTGTGTATTTAGTTTACTGTTGCAGATATGGTGGAGGGGAGAGAAAGATGTCAATTAACAACTAGTATATTCCTGTAGTTCACATTACTTTCCTAGTCAGTGCTGTGATCTGTTCCTTACAGGTATTAGTACACTATCCTATTGCCTTAGTTTGGACAGTGGTATGGCTGTCAACAACTACATACATGAACTGGTTTTACCTGCAGTATACACCTCTTACCTGGTATACCTGTAAAGGTATTGTTTGTTAACACTACCCAACTGTTTCTACACATACTCCCAGATTCCAGGTTGATGTTATGCACATACCTGTCCATCTCTTTTTGCACATACTCTGGGTATGTCTTCACCACATGCCGATGAACTGGGACATATTTCGACTATTGCCCTCTTAAACCTTTAGTGACTTGTACAATGACAGGTTTGTTTTATTTGACATTTTCCAAATATTTACAGATCTGACAGTCAGTTATACGACATGAAATGCTGCCTACATGTCAGACATTAGCACACTGATATAGCAGGGGCAGGGTAACAGCCAGCAGATATGGGGCCAAATAACTGGACATTCTGGACATTTCTGTTCACTTGTGGTGTATGATTCTGCATACAGCTTACTACTACTCCCAGGATTCCAACCATGGCTGTGTCTGCTAAAAATAAAACACTGTCCATCACAGTTGAGTGTGCTGCATAGTTATTGCTGTGTATCTCTTGTCTGATTTCTGTCTATAATTCTCCTGTGGTTTTGCATTCTGACCTTGTAATTACAACACTCTTATACGGGATTTTTTAGACAGTTGTATTATGTAGTTCAGTGTGGGTGACAGTGATGAATAATACCTTATTATTATGAGCAACTGCAACACTAACAATGTCATACAATACCAGAGTAAACAGTACCAGTACAGGATATCAATCTTTTATTAATAGGCACAGTGTTCATATCTGATAGACCTGTGGGAGCAATGTTTGTTAGCAGTACCTGCATGCTGCCACACAAATTACCAGTTTCCACATTAGTATTATGCACATATGTCTCACTCTGTTACTGTACACACTCTGGTCACAGCTTGACAACATGGGGGTGGAGATGGGACATACTTGGCTACTTACTCTCATAACATTTTGTGGGGTTGCTAGAGTAACAGGTTTGTTGTTATAGATGTCTGACAATCTGTTGTATGTCTTGTTTGCTGCCTAAACATCTGGGATCATCTCTCGGATTTGCCAGGGGGACAGGGTGAAAGGCAGAAGCTATGGGTCAATTTACTGGACATTATGGACATTTCTGTACACTTGTGGTGTATGATTCTGCATACAGCCTACTACCACTTCCAGGATTTGAACCATGGCTGTGTGTGCTAAAAATGCAATAGTTCACATTGCAGTTGAATGTACTATTTGGATTTTGTTGACTGTCTTTTCAGTGTCTTCTAAGTATCTCTTAGTTGTACTATTTGACTTCTTGGGATTACAACAGTCATATACAGACATTCCTACACAATTTATTTATGTAGCACAGTGTGGGTAACAGTGCTTACTACAACAGTACTATTAAGTGATTGCAACTCTACATTACCATATGATACCAGAGTGAACACATGCAGTCCAGCAGTTAGACCTTAATTTTCAGGCTATTATGCTTTTATTTACATACAACCTATATGAGACTCTTCCTGCCCTATTCTCTACATGCCTTAAACAATACAGGTTTTATACAGGCAATTAACTTACTACTACTTTTAGATTTATTTCCTATGACAGTACATGCAAGAGTATTACTAACCTGCCTCGTGTCACAACTGCTGCAGTCTACAGCCATGGGCTTCCGAGTTCGCAGCCCGCTGACCTGCCGCTGTGGAAGATATAAGAGGAATATTTAGCCATACCTGTCCATAATATACATGAGCTGGCAATTACTAAACAGGTAGTGAACTGATACTTACACACGGCTGGGACTAAACTTGCCCTCTTAGCCTCTTGGATCCACTGATCCAAGAAATCCCCCTTTCTCCGCTTCAGGTCGGCATAGTGATGCCTGACCTGCTCACCAGTTCTGGGTATGCCAGTGGCACTTGTGAGGTCCCAGGCGAGATGGTCCCAGGCTTCTGCTTTGTATTGGGAACCCTGGTACTGGCCCTACAGCAGTCTCTGGTCATGGTTTTTCACAAGGAGTCCTGTCATGACTCTGGACTCCTGGATGCCCCAGCGCTGCACCCAAAAGCACACACCCTCTCCCATTCCAGACATAGTGCCTACAAGGGGAAGCTACAACCAGTTATGAGATGTATTCCTATCTGTTGGGTTTAAATAGGGCCTGTTTCCCACACGTTGCCATGATTGGACAGTTTTGAAAATGCTAAGCTATGGGCAAACCAACTTACCTAAGGTTGGCATTGCTTAAAGGGGTATACCAATGGGCAGACTGAGTTAGCTGGCCTTCACATTGCTTACACCTACTAAGCTGGGCTGTGCAATGCTTAGCATTGCTTAATATTTAATTTGCATTATATTTACATTTTGGCATTGATTTAATATTTATTACATGTTATATATGTGTTTGGTATCCATGATTCATGTGTATGTACACTGTATGGGGTCCTTGTGTTTATTACAGGATTTCAGCTCTTTATTACAATGACACGTCACATCTGGGATTAATGCAGTACTCCAGTTTACATGTTTATGTCCTGTAGTAGGTTATGCAATATAAAACTGTATATAGATTCCTTTCACATGTTCGGTTTGTATTTCCTATAGTGAGGATCTGTTTGGTGATACCTCCGTCTTACGTATTGCTGTGATGGCTTAGTGGTTAACTACTGTGACTATAGTGTATAGTGTCCTGGGTTCAAGACCTGCAAAGGCTGTTTATTTTTCTTCTGGCCAGAACAGCAGATGATGCATACAGAGTGATTAAGGCACTTTTAAGCAATTGTAAGTGGGTTTGCGTGGGTTTGAGTGAAGGTAAGCAATGCTAATCTCCTGTTAAATATGCTTAGAGAGAGTTAGCTTCAATATTGCTTAACCTGTGTGTGCATTGCTTACCCCCATGCAAACTGGCTTAAACTCACTTACTACTGCTTAAATATGCTTACTCCTGCTTACTACAACTTAAATATGTTTACTCTTGCTTATTAGTGCTTACACCCACTTACCACCGCACTAATTTAGGCAGTAATGTCTAATGGTTCTTAGGCAGGTGGTGGATTTGGCAACTGTATGGATTTATCATTCATTACACATTTTACCTTCCATTTGTATCCCTGATTCCTGTGTACATATACTGTATGGGGCACTTGTGATTATCTGTGGACTTTGCAACATTATGAATATGACACCTCACATCTGCATTTAATGCAGCACTCCATTTCACAAATATATGTTATGTTGTAGGTTATGCAACAAAATAAATTGATCATAAAGTGATTTGATATGGAAAATGGATTGTACTGGAGTGGGACTCAAACCAGGAATGACTGCTCGCAAGGCGAATGCTCTGCCCACTACACTATTGCTGTACTGCTTTGTTTCCATATATCTTGCTTTTTATCCTCTTGTGCCATTTAAACTACATTAACTGTAGCTAAGCAATGGGAAAACCTGCACAACTACTGTTAAATTTAATCTGTTTTATATAAAAAAGTCTTTATCTTTACTGTTTTAACTATTGCTCTTGTACACTTGGGGGGATGTTGCTGGGGATATGCGAACACGTATGAGCAGTCTCACTCATTCTTATTCATACACTGCTGTTCTTCATTGCAGGAGCGTGTATATTCTGGGAGCTCTGCTCTCAGACATGCCCCCTGCACTTGTACATGCTCCATGTCCATTTAGGAGCTCAGGCAGCGCCCCTTCATTAATATGCATGGCGCGCTGCCATCCTGCTCCTAAACAGCCACTTTCATGCAGGACTAAGCTAGCCCTGCACGGAAGGATAGTGAATCCGGGGGTAAGTGTCTCTGACTGTACATGATCATTTCTAGGTTTCGCCATGATTTGTTGAGAGCTATGCTGGTGTCTTTTGGAGAAAATGTCATGTATGTCATTTAATAATGACAAAGTGATAGACTTCTTCTTCTTCAGAAAATACTTATTAATTCACATTCTCTTATTTTGTTAATGCCTCAGGTTAATAGTGGCAATATCTTATGTTCTTTCAGTCTGGATTTGTCCCTCATTCTGCTCTGGTTTATCCTTACTCACAGTGGCATTATTTGCCAGTAGTGTTTCCACATTCATGCCAGTATCACTGCCTCCTTTGTATATTTACTTTATAATGGATCTTTTGTAGTTAAAGTGTGCTATTTGGATTTTAAAGTAGGATATTAGGATTTCTTGCTGTACAAATGTTCGTTGTTGAGATAAGGCATGTCTGTCTTTATGTTTTGTTTGTTTTTTTTTTTTTTTGTGGTTAAAAGATGTGAGATCTTGAGGGGGCATGGCCAAGATGTGCTTTGAATAGCAGCAATACTCTTCAGCTCTCTCTGTTTAAACTTTGTATGGCAGGAATTTTTTGGCAAACTTTATTCAAAAAAGATATTTTCTTCACCAACTGATTCTACTTAACAAGTTCTGGGATTATATATAAAAATTTTGAAGAAAATCTGAAAATTTCCTGTCAAGATTACATTGGATATATTTACTCTTCACTGACCAGCATAATCAGTACTTCCAATGCAGTTCATCAAGAAACCTCACTCAAAAAGGACTTACATTCTTTTCTTACTAACATTCAGGATTTATCTATGAAAATGGATAAAATCGACTTAAAGCTTAATAATTTCAAAAAAAGACTGTACTGAACAAATGTAATTGTTACATGAAGACTTAAAACAACAAAACACACAAATAACATGTATTGAACAAGCACTGAATGATTTAGACAGTAGAGTCCATAAAGATGAAAACAACATAAATTTCTTATTAAAGCAAAATTCATTTCTACAATCCAAAGTGGATGATTTAGGGAACCGGTCATGCAGGAATAACATCAGGATTTTTGGCTTACCTGACAACATAGAAGGTAACAATCTGTCTAAATTCTTAACAACCTGGTTACAAGAAGTCCTGGACTTGCCTGATGCCTTATCCTATGGCACTGAGAGTGCGCACAGATCCTTTGCTTCATCTAAAACAAATAAGACCAACTCTACTAAATCTGTAATAGTGAGATTTTTATCAACTTATGACAAAGAGCTAGTATTAAAAACAGCTTGGGCAAAGGCACCCATTAAATTTAATGACAATACTATTTGTTTTGATAATGAGTATTCATCATTAGTAATAGCAAAAAGAAAACTATTTTTACCCTTAATTAAAGAACTTAAAAAGGCACAAATAAAATCTCACCTGCTGCTCCCAGTTAGACTCAAAATCTTTCTACAGGATGGTTTTAAAACATTTGAAGACCTGGATGCTGCTCTTACTTTTATTAAAACTAATAACATAATTGAAAAACTAGAAGAAATGGAATGGGCAAGTGCAAGTCTTAAAAGATTGGCAGAAAATGACAGCTGGAAATCTGTTGAAAAGAAGAAAATAACTAAAGAAATAAAAATAATCTGCTCTTCCAAACAGAAACTCTAAATCTAAATACAATGACTTTTCAGTAAACATTTGATCACATGCTTATGTAAGTGTATATGTTCATATATGCGGTCGAGTTCCGTTCAAAAGACATGCATAGAATGGGTGTGCCTTCGCTGAAGGTTGGGCGTCGAGCTGGCACCTCAGCACCCGTAAAAAATCTACTGCCAATCATTAGCGGACTGGAGTTCCGCTGTGGCGACCCCTAACCGGGAAAAGCTGAAAGAAGAACAACAACAACATTTTCATGTGTATTTGTCTTATGTGCTTATGAGTTTAAGTCTTTTGTGTAATGATTATATGTAGATATGTGAAAAGTCCTCTGTGTATTGATTATATGTAGTTATGTGTGGAGGTCCTTTGTGTAGTTGTTTGTAGTTGTGTGTAGAGGTCTTCTGTGTATAAAATGTGTATATATATATATATATATATATATATATATATATATATATATATATATAATTTTCCCAATATTCTATATAGATATAGGTATTAGACCATTAAATTTACATAATGTAAAATAGTTAAACATATTTGTTTGGGTAGTCCATGAAATAAGGGAGTTTTGGGTAATTTTAGAATGCGGACTAGGTGGTGGATGACAGAATGTGTTATATAACTGATATAAGATGCCGCTGTGGTACGGCGGTAGCGTTGTTACCTCACAACAAGAGGTTCTCCTGTTCGAGTCTCAGCTGGGCTTGGGAGTGCCTTCTGTGTGGAGTCTGCATGTCCTCCCCATGGTTGGGTAGTGTTCGAAAGACATGCGTGTGTAAATGGGCATGCCTTCGTTGAAGGTTGAGTGTCGAGTTGGCACCTTGGCGTTTCGTAAAAATCTACTGCCAATCATTAGCGGACCAGAGTTCTGCTGTGGTGACCCCTTACCGGGAAAACAACAACAAGATGTATGTTAATATATGCTTCGAATGGCATTGCACATAGAATGAACAGCTTTGGTACTTTTTCTTGAGATTAGATTACTCTATCCACGAATTCAATGTTAATAGCACTGCATTGGATAATATGAAAACAATGTTGTTGCATTTATTATGCAGACTGATATAGGAAAGAATTTGGTGACTGGATTGTACTATCGAAGAGACTTGTTAAAAGGTTGTAGATTGAAACTGGATGGATCAGAGCTGTGTGAGTCACGCATGCAACCTGTATAGATTTCACTTGTTTAAAGCCTGCAGGGGCTCACGCTACTTCTCAGGATGTTAAATTTATCATAAAACTCTTACAGTTCCCGCTCTGGTCAAGGATTAACATTTTTCTTCCCTGATTTAGCTCGCAAAGCAGTATTCAGGATATATAAAATGAGGCAACTTGATGACATCACTCCTGTCTGTGCGACTATTAGCTTAAATGAACTTTGAACTTCAAGGAAAGTCACACAGCTTGGAATGTTGAAACGTGGTTTATATACCGCAATAACATTAAAACTCATACAAAGTATAAACACAAAATGTATACAGCAAAGCACTTAAAAATGTAATGTAATATTATTCAAGAACAAATGCAATAATATTAATAATTCTTAATCCTGAATTGTTATACATAAAAACTGTGTTTAATATCATATGGTTCACCTATATGACACCACTCATTGGAAATAGCATATTAGGAATATTAAGAACTAAAGCAAATTTACAAATCACTATAAATAAATAAATTCTCCCTTTTAATATTAATTTTTTCCCTGTCTTCCCATTGTGTTATAGCACTATATTTACATGGGGAAAATAGTAATATTTTTTTATTTATTTTATTTTATTTTACATTTGTTAACCGGGCTAGTCTAACTGGATATATGTTCATTTTCAGTAGAGGCCCGGGGAGAAAAGCTCCACACATACTAAATTACAAAGAGACAATTTATAAAAAAAATTAAGTACAAAAAGAATATACATTTAGTAACATGAAAAAACAAAATACTTAAGGAACACACCAAAATATAGTCGTTCAGTAGAAGCATTACAAAAAGTCAAGATTAGCAACATGTTTTCGATAATCCGTTGGAGAGAAGAAGTAGAACAGGAGATAAGAAGGGAATTACAGAAGAAATATAAAGGAGGAAGAGAGAAAGAAGCAAAAGTCTAGTGAGGAGAAGGGTAAGAAGATGGAAAAGGGGACAGGGGAGAGAAAAAGAAGGAGTGGGTCAGAGCATAAGAGGAGAGCAACAGGGCAAAAGAAGAAGGAATAAGTATAGTTAATAAGTATAGTGTAAAGTTTTAGTAGAGTAGGGGAAAGAAGAAGGTTAGTCAGGAGTCCTACAGGAACAGAGCCAGTGATTTTGGAAGTACAGTTTGATTTTTTGTTTGAAGAGTGGTAAGGAGGAGATTAGAGTGATATCAGTGGGTAGCTGATTCCATATCCTTCCTACAGTATTAGTGAACAGAGTCTCACCAGCTAAGTTATGGGACTTTACAGATTTGGTCATGAGTTTAGAAGAAGATCGAAGGGAGGTAAGATTATTATAAGGGATTAAAAGCTGAGAAAGTATAGGGGTATTATAAGGTTGGTAAAGTATCTTGTGAGCAATGGTAAGTTGTGAGATCAAAAGACAGTTTTGTAGCTCAAGCCAGCCTAGGAGTTTTAGGTTATGACAGTGATGTGTTCTGAAAGGGTTACTGGTGGCAAAGCGGGCAATGCTATTGTAACAAGTTGCTAGTTTATTTAGGTTGGCCTTCTTAAGGTTAGTGAAAATAGGTGAGGCGTAAAAGAAAGTAGATATAAGATGGGAGTGGGCAATAGTAGCTCTGGTAGAAGGTGTGAGAAAAGGTTTGATACGGTATAATGATCCAATTTTTTTATTAACAGTTTTGATGGTGTTATTGATGTGTTGATCAAAAGTAAGATTGTTGTCAATGGTTATTCCTAGCAGTTTAGTTGTCGTGTCAGGAGAGATAACAGTAGTGTCATTAGACAAAATGTTGAAGTTTAATGGGGAGGCTCGAGTGGTAGGAGTGAAAAGGAGAAGTTTCGTTTTTTTAGCATTGAGGAGGAGGTACCGTCTAGTAAACCAAGTTTCTACAGTGTTGAAGGTAGTTTGAGTTAGAGAGAGTAGTCTGCGGAGGTAGATGCTGAGCAAATAATCGTGGAGTCATCAGCATATTGGATGCAGGTAGCTTGAGGGATGACAGTGTTGAGATCGTTTATGTAAAGGGAGAAGAGAAGTGGACCGAGAATAGAGCCCTGCGGGACTCCAATAGAAACAGGCAATAAGGAAGAGATATGATTGTCCCAAAGAACGGCTTGATGTCTGTTGTTAAGATAAGAAGTAAACCATTTTAAAGCCAGGTTATCAAATGAGAGGGATTTAAGGATGTTAATAAGGGAAGAGTGGTTTACCATGTCAAAAGCTTTAGAGAGGTCAATAAATAGAGCAGAGGAGAAAAGATTGGAGTTACGATAGTTGTTGATAGTATCCACGAAGGAAAGGAGGGCAGTGGAGGTGCTATGGTGGGGTCTAAAGCCATGTTGACAGTTGGCTATTATGTTGTGTGAAGAGAGATATTGTATGAGTTGCTGATGGATGCATTTCTCCATAATCTTAGCTAGAGGAGAGAGAAGAGCAATAGGTCTAAAGTTAGTGTAGGTTTCCATCTCTTAGCTGACAGAGTCATTATAGAGAAGTATTTCATAATGATGAATGAATCCTGTAAAGAATACAGTATGCATGTGGCTTGCTTCTGGTTAAAAAGGGGTCTCATTGATGAGGTAAAGGTTTCCATCTCTTAGCTGACAGAGTCGTTATAGAGAAGTATTTCATAATGATGAATGAATCCTGTAAAGAATACAGTATGCATGTGGCTTGCTTATGGTTAAAAAGGGGTCAGCTCTATAAATATATAGGAGCCCTACCAGAGACACACTATTGGATTAATTCATTTTATGTCATTATATCTCATAATACCAAAGATAATGAATCTTGGAAGACAGTTTATTTCACAAGACATATGTATGTTTGTCATATTTATTCAGTTTGCAAAAACAGTTTATAATCTTATAATAGAAATGATTTTTAAGGTTAATACTGTAGTATATAGGGAATATATTACTGCATTATTTGAATGGTTCCATATATAAGGTAAATATTTAACTTTGTACTTTATATTGTAATATTTCATACTATTTACTTAGAATAAATATTATTATTTAGTGATCTAGACATTATATTGCTGAATATATTGTCTGTGTATGGTTAATGTAGGTTGAATGTTTAATGTAGGTTTATATGATTAATACAGATGTCTTACATATTTAAAATCTGTTATTAGAAATCTTATTGTTTTATACTCATATTTTTATATATATATACTTCTTTCTTATACACCACTTTATTTATAATTGGTTATTAGGAACAAATACATAACTATTATTAAAGTTATCAATAAAGTTATAGAATATAGACTATAATAAGTTAGATACATTTTTAAAATAATTTGATTCAATTGATAGTTAAAAAAAAAATAGTGTTGAGAGCTTCCATTATATGAATATAAATATTCTTAGAAACATTTACAGGACGACAGTGGCTGAGTTATTGTTGCTGTTTGAAAGAAGGATAATTTGAGCAGTCTATGCTACTCAAATTAGGAGTTACTAACTCCAGAAAGGGTGTGGGTAGTTAATGTTTTAATGTTATGTAATCATTGTTTGTTCCAGTATCTTTTGACGTTCACAATAATAATATGTGTTAACATCTTACAGCTTGATTTTTATTTGACGCTAAGTCTCCTAGCATACTTTGCCCACTGGACGGAAATACATTTGAGTTACTATACACATAATATACAAATGATGTGATTACAGTATAACTACATATAGAGTTATTAATGTTTCTTCTAAAGGGTATTTCAATTAATATTAATGGTCTAAATAACCCCTGTAAAAGAGGAAGCCTACTCAAATATCTTAAAATACATAAATCACATCTTGTTTTTCTACAAGAAACACATTTGATAACTACGAATATGGATAAGTTAAACACTAGGTATTATACTGTTTTATCTAGCTCAGAACATTGCGAGAAAAAAAGAGGAGTAGCAATATTATGGAGCAAAACACTCCCGACACCCAACATATTGGAAGTATATAAAGATAATAAAGGGATGTTTTGTTCTGTCACAATAGAACTGAATAAGAACATATATACTCTAATAAACACATACTGGATACCAGGTATTGGAGTAAACACAGTAAAACAGTATTTAAATAAGATTGTTAGCTTATCTAAAGGTAATATACTAATAGCAGGTGATTTTTAACTGCATCTTGAATGATTCAGATACTAATACCACAGGTAAAAGAATAATCTCAACTTCTGCTAAATTGCTAAAAGATTTTATAGAATCATTTCTTCTGAAAGATATAAACAGCTTTGCTGAATTGGACTCGCTTCCTTATACCTTTTATTCATGCAGACATAAAACAAACTCTAGAATAGACAAAGCCAATACTCCAAATCACGAGGCAACCAGACACTTGTTTGAATAGTTCATATGGCATATATCCTTTAAGAAATGAAATTCGATGAAATAATAAATCCAGTAACGAAAGATTCTGCAACTCACAGGTAGTTTATTATAAATGTGCACAAATGGTAAGCGCTTTTGCTAAAAAGCTTCCTCAGACCTTTCAAACATAACATACTCTCTCAATCTTTATATATTACATTTACAAAACAGTGTAAGAAACTTCTCTGTGTGGAAGATTTTCAGTCCATATATTTCTAGTTAATCACTGTATATTAATCAGATCAGACAATAGTAGAAGTAGTGCACGTAAACTCGTCTTAAGTCAAAACAAAACAAAACAAAAAGTAATAATAGAAAATATATAATTGTACAGCATTACTGAGTATTCGAAAGTAATCCAAGCAAGGCAGGCAGTCTGTTTCCAGTCGAAAATCCTTTATTAAGTACACAGACAAGCGATCCAAGGAAATTATTACTTTATTACTCTATTACTCTATTTTTGTTTTACTTGGATCGCTTGTCTGTGTACTTAATAAAGGATTTTCAACTGGAAACAGACTACCTGCCTTGCTTGGATTACTTTCAAATACTTAGTAATGCTGTACAATTATATATTTTCTATTATTACTTTTTTGTTTTATTTTGTTTTGACTTAAGACGAGTTTACATTCATTACTTCTGCTACTACTGTCTGATCTGATTAATATACAGTGATTAACTAGAAATATATGGACTGAAAGTCTTCCACACAGAGAAGTTTCGTACACTGTTTTGTTTTTGGACCCACTACACTTTAGTGGGTTGTTTTCAGACTTCAGGGATACCACGGAAATTACTTGTTTATATATTACATTTAAATATCTAGAAGTAAGTCTAAACCAATCACAACAGTTCTATCTTAATCATGTATCTAATTAAAACATCTGTTTAAATTCTGATTAAAAACATACACCAAAAATACGAAAACAAATACATTTCAAAACTATCTAGATATAAAATACATATCTAGGTATAAAATGCATATCATGGGTATAGAGGCTATTAACATTAAATGAAGTTAGAATAAAATATATCATTATGACTGCAAAAATTAGTTTCAGACTTCATTTTCTCATCTTCCTGCTCTTCAAAATAGGCTAAATGGAAGCCCTTTCATTAAGTCCTTTTCCTCTATCTGCTCTAAGGACTATTATCCATCATGCCTCTCTATTTTCAGTATAGTTTCTAATATCGCCTTCTCTAATGCTAGATATAATGACTTCTATAACCCTGAAATTAAATCTGTGTGTGTCCCCTTCTTGCATAATATGTTTGGACAGAGCATTATGCTCACTTTTCACATATTCAGAGTCTGCTGCCAGTCCCCTAATAGACAGCATGCTAGACAGTGTGGCTGTCTTTGAACATAAAATAATACAACAGAAAAAGGTTAAAATAGCCAGAGATTTACTCGACTTTAAAAACGGACATGTCTTTACGTGGCCTAAGAATAGGCTACGTTTGGAGCGACAGGAAGGAAATAAGACACATAATGGTATTGAGATAGTGTCTACATCAGTAACTTCTGAAATGGGGCTTAATGAAGCTACCAAACCCAATAACAATGCTTGTTCTGTTATTGTTAATGAATGTATAAATGTTGAAAGAAATGTTGATGGGAATGATATTGTGAATGAGAATGTTCAAGATAGGAATTTACATCCTACTATTAGTGTGAATAATGTTTCATCTAACACACAGGATAGGATAGTTAGACCCAAGACCACTACAGTTAATACTAGTAATTATACACATAATAAAGAGACACAGAGTAGTCCTTCTCATCTTCCCCATTTCCCCCTGCCTATCAATACAGACAGAAGCATGAGGAAGCCCAGGTTAATGAGTCCTGGGCGCCAGAAAATAAAATTTTCTGGAGACAGAAATGTCAATCAAATGATCAAGAAGAAGTGGGGCAGAACAGAGATTCATTGATTTGGAACATCTCTAGTTATGAGTTAAGAGCAAATTAAGTTACTGTTCTTGAGAAAGGTTTAAACTTTATTCCGAGTCATAATAGTACTGTAGCTGATACCATATTAGATTTACAAATATTTTGCAGAAACATCATGCTGCGTTTAAACTTTGGAAATGAATCTAATGAGCATAGAATGGCATTTTAGAAATTGAGTACATACGTACCAATTAATCATACCTTGGTGGATTCATATTTTAAGTTAACAGAAGAAATACATAAGTTTTATGACAATAGGAGAAAACCAAGGATGACAAAAAATCATAAGAATAAAAATAACTTGACATACAAAGAGAGACAAGCACTTAAGAGACTACAAGATAATTTAGAAATCAAGATAAGATCAGCTGATAAAGGTGGTCCTATTGCCATTCTAGATGTCAAACAATATACTGAACGTATGAGAGAAATGTTAAATGATGATAAGTTTTATAGGTTAGAGCCTATAAGTCATGTTCATCACATGATGGACTCTATATCCACCACTTTATTGGATGATTTAAAAAGTGGCATAATCAATGGAGATCTGTATAAATACTTGAGAGTAGAAAACCCTCTGATTCCAACAATACTAGGCTTACCCAAAGTACACAAAAATAGTTTAAGATCTCCAATGAGACCTATAGTGGCAGGCACAGGATGGGTCGCAGAACCCCTATCTTTATTTGTAGAAAAACATTTACGTCCAGTCATTGTATAAATACGTAGTGAACATAAAATGCATTCTTTAAAAACAATTAAAATATATATTTAATATATATATCTCTCTCTTTCATTAAAATAATTTAATTTAATTTCATTTCATTTAAACAGCCTCCTATTCTTCAAAACTGGTTTCAAGGGCATTCTATCATTAAGGCCCTTTCATTTATTAGCTCTTAATCTGATAATTCACCTAGTTACAGAAGTCTTGAAATGTTTTTCTAGTATGACTTTGTATATATTGCAGAATGACTGTTTTTACTTTAAGTGTTAATTGGTTTGATTTGATTTTTTGAATACTGTTTAAATATAGTTGGCTAGGACGTGTTTGCTTGAAGGTCTGAAGAAGTGATATGTGTATCATGAAAGTGCTTACCCGAGTGAATAAATTTACCTGGGATTTTACCTATGTTTCATTCATTCTTGGACTGTGTTTAAACCAGGACATTCTGTGCCTTGGTTACATCACCATTTCCTTGTGGATTTTTATGACTTTATTTTACCTTGGTGGAGTATTTATCCTAGCTGTTTCCTGTCTAGTGTTCTCTAAATATCTTAGCTAAAATAACTAAAAAGACTCAGAAAGTTTAACCACATTAAAGATATATATTCTCCAAAAAAGAGAAAATTAGTCTCCGACATACAAAATATCTTATTAGAATTTAAAGAATTCTTTCATAAGATCAATCAGAATTCACAGATAGTAGACCCTAAAGACAAGATCAAACCTTTCACAACTAAATACACTAACAATAGATTGTCAAAAAAAGTTATAAGTATTGATAAACCTATATCTTTCATAGATGTACAAAATGAGATTACGAAACTCAAAATAAATAAAGCACCTGGTAATGATAGTATTATCCCAGAAATATATAAAATCCTCCCAGAATCAGCTCTAAATTTACTGCAGAAGGTATTCAATATATCCCAAAACAATATTATCAAACCACCTTCATGGAAATATACTTTTATTTCACCAATAATAAAATCAAGCAAAGACCCCACTAAATGCTCATCGTACAGGCCAATTTCTTTATTGAATATTGATTATGAAATGTTCATGTCCATATATGCAGATAGAATGAAGAATTTGTTACCATCTTAGTAGATGAAGATCAAACTGGTTTATTGTAAATAGAAATACCTATGATAACATAAAAAGAATAATTACTCTGATAGAATCTGCAACATCTTTAAATAAAAATTTAACGCTAATAAGTTTCAATATAAATTGTGCCTTTGATTCAGTTATCTGTGATTATTTATTTATACTTTTGGAAGAGCCGAATTTCTCAAGTAATTTTATAAACCTTATAATAAACCTATATAAAGGTAGTCAAGCTTACATTAAAATCAGCTCTGCTATTTCAGAAAAGGTACCTATAATAGAAGGAATGAAGCAAGTTTGTCCTTTGTCCCCACTTCTATTCACATTAATAATGGAACCCTGGTCCAATTTAATATAAGAAGATACAAAAGTTAAAGGTTTTAAGTTAAATTCTAACATTTCTTCTAAATTGCAACTATTTGCAGATGATATCTTAATAACATTGGAGGAAAATGGCCCTTCCATATGAGCAGTCTTTAATATTATTAAGACTTTTCAAAAATATAATTGAGATTAACCTTTAATAATAATAAAACTAAAATTCTTCCCATTAATCGAAAAGAATACATAATAGAACAAAAATACAAAAAATTTGTACTTCAGTCGAATCAGATAAAATATTTGGGGACAGTAATTACAAACAATATCAAAGATATCATCCAATTAAATTATAATAATTGTCTGCTTAAGATAGATGCTCATATAAATAAATGGAATAGAATACCTTTTACCATGGATGAAAGGCTTTCAATCATAAAAATTATTATCCTTCCTAAAATACTTTACTTTAGTCAATCAATTTCATTACCCCCTCCCAAAATTATAATTAAGAAGTTTAATACAATTAACCTAAAATTTGTATGGTATCCTAACAAATCTAGAATAGCTTTATCTCATCATATGAAAGACTGGTCAAATGGAAGTATAAGTTTTCCTGAGTTGGAATTATATGCAATGTCTTCAGTTATTAAATCTATAACTCTCTTAATAGATAAAAATTACTCCTCTAAATGGAAACTATATCTAACTTCATTATCCTGGGACACTACTAATTCACTGAATAATCAAAAAACATTAATAATAAATAATCCAACATTATGGATTTTAAAGTATTTCTTTGCGGTACATTTATACACATTACACAAATCAAATTATATGCTACACCTTTTAAAGACATTTGGGAACTATATTTTTAAATTTACTAATTATAAAGTTTGGCTCTTTCTTCTTTATCCAATTGCTTTTACTCAAGGCTTTATAGTTTCAGTTGACTAAACAAAGATGATATTTTTCGAAGAGAAAGGATTAACTTACTGGTCTCCATTAATAAGAAAAGATGAAATCAAGTCTTTTGATGACTTGAAAATTGAATTTGACATAGATTCAAATATCTGGCTATACTTACAGGAATGTAGACAATATTTTTTAAACACACTAGATTTAATGCCACCAACTATAGCGAAATCAATACCAAAACTAATATCTTTTCTGATTATGTCCACCCAACACAGAACTTTTGGTAAAAATAAATTATCAAATATTTATAAAATACTTAGACATGACACAAGCATATACACTGGGAATTACTGGGACTATTTTTATACTATAAATAGTTACTTTCCCAATGATCAAGATAAACAAAACATATTAGAATCAGCATATAGAACCACCTCTTTTCTAAAGTGGAATATATATACTTGGAAGTTTATGCACAGATCCTTTATCACACCATACATTGTAAGTAAATTCAATAAGAATAGTAATACATGTTGGAGATGTAAAAAAGTGTTGAAAGCTGATTGGTCTCATATGTTCTATGATTGCATGCTTTTAAAAAAATATTGGGAAGCCATAAATTACTTTCTTCAGGGGTTGTTTACAGATAATTTTATATTATCTAAATCTCTAATTCTATTTAACACCCCCCATACATCAAAGCATTAAAAAACTAAATATCCTTTAATTTGGGCTATATTAGCAGTAACAAGAAAAATGGGTCTATATTACCAAAGCGAAAAACCCTATGCATGAATACCAAAACATCAACCCCTATACCGCGAATCGTGAAAATACCAAAAGCACTAAACTGCGAAAAAAAAAATATTGAACTGTTATAGTCGGCCAACCCCACCACCCGCTACATACTACCTATCCAATCAAAATAAATAAACCACATACATACCCTAACCAAACCCCACTTCTAACCTAAACTAAAGCACCAAAACCCTACCTTCAACACTACACTAAACCCCACAAACACAACTATCATTGCACTCTCCTTAATCCCTCCTTAACCCTAAGGTCCGTAACTACTACACACTGCCCCTACACACATACACCCAAACAAAATAAATAAATCACATACATACATTTTAAAAAAAAAACCCTACCTCCAACACTATACTAAACCTGACATACACAACTAACTATGCACTATCCTTAACTCCTCCCTAACCCTAAGGTCTGTAACTACCGCACACTTCCCCTACACACATACACCCAAACAAAATAAATAAAACACATACATACATTTAAAAAAACACCTACTTCTAACATTACACTAACTCTTACATACATTACCTATCTATGCACTTACCTTAACCCAAATCCTAACACTAAATTCCTATATATCACACAATTACCTTACGGAGCTATACCACAGATGGGCCAACCAAAACAAATCGACATTTTGAACTTCACGGTTTTTAACTTTTGTAGTTTACGTACTTCGCACAATAAGGGTAGATGTCTTCGTATTCACCTAAAGGAATCTTTGCTCTCGTAATAGGAACCCAAGAAAAATTATAACTAACGTGGAAATCTGACACTACCCCTACTTTCCAAGAATTTAAACAGCTTCTTACTGAAGTTTGCAATTTGGAACTTCTGACCATTAAGTCAAGATCTAATAGAAACATATCCAAACTTAATATGTGGAAAAATTATCTGATTTGCTAGGAAAGTAATAACTTTAAAGAATGGAGGTAACCTAATTTGATATACATGTGAATGCCTCTGTAATTAGTTTGCGATTTTGTTTGTTAAAGATTGTTTATTTATATATTGAATTATTTGAACATTTTTATCTAATTAGTTCTAATTAAAAATTCAGTAAAGTTGTATTGAGGTAAAGATGTGAGATCTTGCATTCTTTGGTCACTACTATTCCAAGACATGATGTCTTAAATATCACATTCTTGCAAAAGTACTAAGGACCATAGTTTTTATTAACTTTTCAAGGCATCTTTGCCAGGTATAGACCAGGGTATAAGGCAGGGCTAGAACAAAGTGGTGACAGTGAAATGCAGGTAGTATTGTCATGATGTATGTAGTTTATATATTCATTGCTACTGTTTAGGTACATTTCATGATAGAGTTTATCGAAGTGTTTTTCAAGTACATTTGTTAACCTGGGTTTGTTTATCATGGTTATTGAGATATAATCAAGGATGCTTGGCATGTACTGCAAATGTTGTTTTACAATGAAAATCATTCTGCCTTCTGCAATACTGGTTAGGTAGGCAAGTGAGCACCAGAGGATTGCAAGTGTCATCCCAGAAACAAGGGAGTGAGCAATCTGATCATGCAGGCCATTATAAGAGCAGATATGAGCAGGAAAAGATGGTGTAAAGACAGGAAATTTCCAGTGATGTGGGTAAACCGTGGGCCTATTGCCTGATATCTTCGAATTTGAGGAGATGGTTCTACTTTTTCTTTCTTTAGTATAGTCCCATTTCTGTGTCTTTGTTCAGTAACACCACTGTTTTAAGACCCTGCTAGGTACAGACTTCCCAGATTACGATGAGGACAGGGATATGGATGCAGATGGCACTAGTTCGGCAAGTGACTTTGACTGGCTTTCTGTGAGTAGGCAAGAAGTGAAATATGCTTACTGCAATACCTGTAACACAGATTTCACAATCCATTATGTTGGCTGACATGATCTGTAACGACATGCCATCAGTGAGAAACACAGACAAAATTGCAAGCATGCAGCTAGGACTATGGAAGAATTCTTTGGACCTCAGAATTTAGTAAGTATAAAGATTAGTTTTGTGTCACTCTTTGCTATACAGAACTTATCATTTGCAGCAGGAGAACACATCCTAACATTTATGAAGAAATTTGGCAAGGATCAACATGTTCTCAGGAAAATGACATGTCGAGCAACGAAAGAAGCCTGCATTGCACAGGATGCTCTGCGGCCACATTACCAGAATGAAGCTGCTGCCACCTGCCAGAAATCACCATTCTGTGTGTATATGGGTCAATGCACAGACATGGGTGATGACAGACTGTTGGTGATCCTTGTTTATTACCTTGATGAAAAGGCAGGGAAAAATGTAAAACAGTTCCTCCATTTGCCAGAACCAGTGGTTACTTTCCCAGACAGAAAATACCATATTCCGGGAGTTCATGACTGTAAACTTACAACGTTTTTGTCTTGACATTTTGAAAGTCGGCAAAAGGTGGGTCGGCGTTATGAAGGGGACCCACACACACACACACACACACACACACACACACACACATATATATATATATATATATATATATATATATATATATATATATATATATGTATATATTTTCTATAGAGGGAAATAAATGGCAGTACTTAATTTTGCAAACATTAAATATGGTTGGCATCTTTTTTAGTTGACAAAAATTGGTTAACTACACAGATGGTCAACAAGTATGTGAGACTGCACAATTCTCAGGATTGGGAAATATGCCCTTTTCCCAACATTCTGTGATCATGGAATTAGTATATTTAATTATCAGGGGTTATCGGGGGTGCAGGAAGATTTCCCCCTGCAAACAATGATGTTTTTAATCTGTATTTTTTTACTATTATTTTTGCATGTGCCAACACTTTTGCTGGATATATGTGTAGTAGTTTGTCAGCTTTCTAATGTTGATATTTTCTGGTTGACATTTTAAATGTTGATGTTTTTGTGTTTCAACCAAAGTCAAAACAACAAAGTATCTTGTCTATTTGTCTATATATATGTAGAGAAAGAAATATATATCTATCTGTATTTTATACCTATATATATATATATATATATATATATATATATATATATATATACATATATATACATATATATATATATATATATATATATATATATATATATGTAGATATAGCTATATGAATCTATATAGATATCTATCTACATATATATATATATATATATATATATATATATATATATATATATATATATATATATATACATAGATAGATACATATATATCTATATAGACACAACTGCACTTGCAAATGTCAAGGACAAATAGGATCAATATAAATTGTTAGTTTTTTTCCATTTCCTGTCTTTTTTACTAAGAAACAAAGGAAAGGAAAAAAACTCTAAAGGCTACACATTTTATTAATGATATTTTTCTTATTTATTAACTGAAATATTTATTTTGAATTTGCAGTTCCAAATGAGTGAATGATACTGAAATGCTAATATCTGACTAGGATAAAGTCTATTTTTGTTGACACTGAACACCAATGTATCCATCAGCTTCCAGAATACAGTCTGTTTTATAAATCCAACCCATCCCCCTAAATTGCTACTTACATCTTGACAGTATAACTTTTCAATATTAAATAAAAATAAATAAAAAATGACATTTTTAAAAAGACTAATCTGTTTATTTCTTTATTTATTTATTATTTGTTTTGGTTTGCGGAAAATCTGACTGGGACTCTATGTCAGTTTTCATAAGAGTCTGGGGAGAAAAGCTGTAGTAACACATGTATATCAATAAGGCACAGGAACAGAAGTATTTACATACTGTTACAATGTTTAAACATTTTTATAAACTTAAGAAAGCAGGTAACCCTGGATAATCAAAGAAATCCAGAATAGTTGCACAATTGTAATCAAGTAAGTACTGCACAACCACACACCAAGGTGAACACAGGAAAGTGGTTGTCTTAACTTGAAATAAGTGTTTTAGGTTAAAAAAGAAAAAAGAAGAACAATGCAGTTTTTTTACCCCACTAGTTTAGGGATTTCCTTGTTACTACATGTAAGCCCACCAAAACAGGTTTATACACCTAATAATAAAATCATCCAATCAACTTTTAAAGTGACAGAATTTATAAAATATAATACAATCAATTTTAAATGCTTATTCTGCTCTGATGTATTATAGACCCACAAGTTAATACATTTATAAAATTTTAAAAACTTCAAAACACAACTTCAAGGACTAAGTGTACATAAAACTGTGTACGAAAATATTAATCTTTAAGTAAGAAAGTACTTCATTTATACAACCACTATTAGTAGAAAATACATTGTTAAAATTGTTAGATATATTAAAAATTATTAAAAACATTGATATGTTCCATCTTAAAACCAGGTATTGCAATATCAATGTTATATACATAAACAATAAATCCCTATTTCCACTGCAGTCATACAAACATTTAACTGATCTCAACTGTAAACTAGTGGGACGGAAGTGCTTAAATGTATTTTTTTTTCTCTTTTTGTTTTTTGACATAAAACTTTGATTTCAAGTTAAGGCATTCACTTTTCCTGTGTTCTGCTTGTTGAGCCACTGGGCAGAGCCTACTTGGTTACTAATGTGTTTTTGGTTCTGCACTTGTGCCATTTATATTTGTTTCAATAGTTACACAATGTTATAAAGTTCAAAAACTTTTAATAAGAAGTATTATTGGTGCAACAGATAGCACACTTTCCTTTGAAGAAAGCTATGGGTTATATTCTCACAACAGGTAGATCTATGATTGACTCTGCAGTGCAGTATAAAGGGATTGCTGTACTCCTGAGTTTGTTGTCCTTTGGATGGCATGTTAAACCTGGGACCATCTGCTTGAATTGGTGATAGCTCAGGTGGAAATAAAAGATACTGTGGCATCTGTCAAAAAGAGAAGGGGTCTTTTATTCTTACAAAAACATTATTTACAAAATATTTTACATATCCACATATTTACAAATTTACATATTTACAGATATATAATTTTCCATTTTCTTCCTTCACTATTAAACATTTATATTTATTTTACCATATTTTCATCCTTATTAGACCCCAATCCATTTTACATAATGACCATCTGACTGTACCAAAATCCATTTTCCATTAAACATAATTTAATTTATCCTTTCATTACAAATAATGCATATAACATAAAACTTTTTGTCTATTTCAACACATTGTATTCATATTTAATTATATCCATATTTATCTTTTCCACTTCTTTATTATCTTCAAAGACTTTTCTTTATATAACCTTTTACATAATTTCACTACTCTTTTACACTTCAAAAAAGGTTCTATAATTTCTTCCTCTCCACAACAGAAACAATTTCTCAGTTCTCTTTTTATATGGCAGTTTTTCTTTCACTACTAATTTATCTATCACCAGTGTCCACAAAAAATCTTGACATTCCTCTTTTTTATTACACCATTTATTTATTTTTTAATGTTTTAATTTTTCTTCTGCTAGAGTTTCCAGTGGTTTAACATAATAATATTGTATCATTATAGTCTTATGCAGAATTTTTTTCTATTTTTCTGTTTCATCAGTCCTTATTTTCCACATAAATATTTTTGATAACCTTTCATGTCTTCATTTATACATTTTTTCTCTCTTTTTACTGTTTTACCATACCCCAAATTCTCTCAGACTTGCATTTAAACAATCTTACAGCTAATCTGTCATATTTTTCATGTATCCATTTTAATACTTCATATAAATTGAATGTAGCCGCAATATACATTTGGGTTTATCTCTTTATTTAAATACAAAACTTCTTTCATTATGGGTTTCAGTCTTGAACCCCATATGAATAAAAACAATATCTGCAATAGTTCTTTCTGACATATTATTGGCAATATAAATACACTTGTCAAATATGCTATTTTCCCATTAATACTGAATTTATCAGATAAACCCTTTTTTGTAAAGGATAACGTATATGTTTTCCAGAAAAAAATATTTGTAACTATTCCACTATTTTCTCCCATTGGGTTCTATTTACATTCTTATTCCAAAATTTAATATTCAACATGGAAATTACATTCATTGTGAATTATACCCCTATTTTAACCATATGTCCTAAGCCTTTATTTTTCTCTTTACTTAAAGTGCTATCTGTTGCTTCCAAAGACTAATTTAGAAAAAAATATTACTTCTTTTATCCAAATCTTGTTTTTTGCTCTTGCTCTAATATCATATGCATAGGTTAACAAAACTAGAATTCTTAACATTTCAGATGTTATCTACCATCTTCTTTCATTTTAGAATTAATTTGCCACGCTATCACATTCATAACTAAATCAAAAAGTATACAACTCATTGAAATCCCTGTCTTATCCCTCTCCACATATATATTGCTTTACTTAACCATTTACTATAACTTTATTATTGGGTGGCTCAATGGTGCAGTGGTTAGCATTATTGCTTCAAAAGAAGGTCTCTAGTTTGATTCTCTGCTGGGGTGCCTTCTGTTAGGAGCCTGCATATCCTCCCTGCATTCAGTGGGTTTCCTTCAGGTGCTCCAGTTTCCTCCCATATTCCAAAGACATGCATCTGGAGCATTTCTCCCCAGGTTGTCACTAAATATGTGCTGTGTCCTAGTCAGAATTTCCCAGTAAACAAATGTTAAACAAGTAAATTGCTATAGGTGGGCATACATAATTTTTCACTTATATTGTATTATTTCATTATTGCCCATAAAAGGTTCATGTCTTATTGTATCAAATACCTTATTAAGATCCCTACTATAAATTTAGCTCATTTTCTATTTCTATTTATATCAGCCACAATCTATGTCTCACTATTATTAATAATTTTTGACAACCCTCCCCCTTTATAATGTATATAGTATCCTCCATACATTTTCCAGCTTAGTTTCAAATTTCTTTATTATTGTCACAAAAATGTTATAATTAGAGATATTTAATATTATCAGTCTTCAGATTTTTAATTGTTGTCTTCTGTCTTCCAAATAAATGTAAGTATATCTCTACACAATTCTTTATGCATAAATCCTTATTTCATTCATTCATTCATTCAAATTAAAAAAAAAATATTCATTTTGCCATTTCCCCTAAATTTGTATACATTTCATATACTAATTCATCTGGTCCAGCTGCTGAGTCTATTTTCCTAAAACTTTGCTTAATTCATATAAAGAAATCTCATTTTTAAATTTTCTATTTGATTGCGCTGAAAACATTTTTACTTCCCATATTATTTTCAGTTTCTTCTTAAAACTTTTCTTGTACATACTCTACTACAATATTTATATTTTTCCTGGGTTATTTCTCTTTCTCCTTTTACAGTTTTTAGTTCCCTTATTATATTACTGTCTTCCTTAAGTATTTTCTTTACTTAAATAAGCCAGAACTTCTTTTCTTTTCTCTTGTAAGAAATATATTTACTGAAATAGTAACTCCTTAACTTATTCTTGATTTCTTATCTATAATTCTTTTCATTTACTAAATACTTACAATCATTTTTTTCTAAATCTTCAAATGCATCTTTATGTATTCTCCTATATTTTTGTTTACATTTCTCACATCATACTATCACTATAAAAATAAGTAAATAAATAAATAATTCTGACCAATTTTTATAAAATGTTCTCATAGTAATATGATCTCCCCATAATTGTATTATTAATTTCTTCCTTCTTCATCCTATGTTTTTTCATTTATCCTTTTTATTTCTTTGCTAATTTTTATATATTCCTTGTTTTCCTTTTTCTCTAGCCATACTGATAGACAATTAGAAAAAAAAAGTTTCAATTATTTTTCCTCCTCACGTAGTGTAATATAATGTAATCTATTTCTGTCTTATAAATACTACTTCTGTAAGCCCAGCAAGTTTTATCCCAAATAATTCATTTTCCAAATCTCATAACATCTAAACATTGTTCTTACATCGTTTCCTTTCCTTCTATGCTTACCTCTTAAATCACAATTAAAATATCCGGTCTGTATAATAATCATATTTATCACTACATAGTTCAGAATCTCCTGTAATAAATTCTTTCCTTCTTTATGAGTAACATAAGCATATGATGCTACAATTATTCATAGTTGTTATTTCCAACATATATCCATAATAGTTAACCTTCCCATTTTTATTAATGTTATAGCCAATATTTCTGATGAATTCCTGCAAAATACATCTATACCAGAGCACCAATCATTCCCAAATTACGTATTATATCCCCAAGAATTGTTCTGTTTGTAATCTTTCTGCACTTGTTAAGAATCTTGTTTCTTTTAATGTAATACCTTTTACATTGCATTTATTGCACCATTCCAAAAAACATATCCTTCTCACTGCATTTTTAAAGCAATTTATTTCTCTCCCTTTTGCATAATTTTCTAGAATTTATACTTTTATCTTTTTTTTAAAATAAATATAACATTATTTATTTTTCCATTCCCTTTATTTTTTCTTTTGTATTTAGCCCTTCACATTTTCCTTATCTATTTTTTACAGTTTTGCCAATGGAATTATTTTTTTCTTTTTACTACTTCCCAATTTATTTTTCCTCATCACTTATTTCAGAATCCTTATCTGTCTCATCCTTTTGTGCTTTTCTTTGTCTTCTTTATCTAATATATCTCCTACTAACACCACTTCCAATGCTTCCATTCTTAGTTCATTGTATTCTCTTTCTTCACTTTATTTACTATTAGTTTCAATTTTACAATCCATCCATACATTCCCAGTTTTGTAACATTTATAACAATTTCATTTCATATTTTCTTGCATCATGACCCAGTTCCCCACAATATAATATTTATTTTTATCACAGTCATTAATCAGATGTCCTTATTTTCCACAAAACAATGTTTTGGATTGCTCCCAATATTTTACCACACACTTATTTCCTTTAACATTCCATACATTTGGTTGAATTACACTTAACCAAAAATGATACCAGGCATTCCACTTCACTGAAAGCTCACTTTACTGAAAGCTCACTTGGTTGAAGTTCATTTGGTCGAAAATGGAATATAGCCCCTGCCTCACTGCAGTGCAACCCTGGAGTGAGAATATTAAATAAGGGGAGGGCACAGCCCCCCACAATGAAGGTGTGGGGGGCATAGCGGCCCACATAATTTGAATGTATTCACTATTATAAGAAGGTATATCCATTAGAAATGCATTGATATATATATATATATATATATATATATATATATATATATATATATTTAGTAAAAACGATTGGCATAATGTGGGGGGCTATGCCCCCACCCCCCCCCAATGTGGGGGGATGTGCCCCCCCCACACCCCCCCTTATTTAATATTCTCACTCCAGGGTTGCACTGCAGTGGAGCAGGGGCTATATTCCATTTTCGACCAAATGAACTTCGTCCAAGTGACCTTTCAGTCAGGTGAGCTTTCAGTGAAGTGAAATGCCTGGAATCATTTTTGACTAATTGTAATTCAATCAAATGTATGGAATCCACATATATATATATATATATATATATATATATATATATATATGTATATATATATATATATATATATATATATATATATATATGTGTGTGTGTGTGTGTGTGTGTGTGTGTGTGTGTAAGTTTATCCTTTTCTATCTTAAATACAATATTATAGTCCCATCCATGAGTCCATAAACCCTGTTAATCATAAACATTTGCAATGCCTAGCACTTCATTATATTAGTATTTTAAATATCTTTTCAGGGTTTGTCTTTCTACCACTGTTCAAAACTGTATGCTAATTTTCTTTTTTTGCCTCCCTGTTAAATGCTTTTTTACCTATAAGTTCCAATAATTACAGCTTGCCTCTTCATACTTCCCAAGAAAATTTTCCATTGCATGAACAGTCTCAAAAATGTTACAGAATATCTTTGTTTATAAAAATAATTGCTCTTACCTCTTGAGCTTTTGCACCCAAAGGAACTATGAAGTTGTCCAAAACTTCATACTTGTCCAGTTCTTTTTCTTCTTTATTTTGAATCCTCATCACATACTTCTGCTTAGCAATATATGCCACCTTTTTTCTTTTCTGTTAATCCCATTGCACTCTCTTTCAATTTATGTGCATACAATTTCTTTTCCATTTCACTTTCACCCTTCAGGATGGATTCCACTTCTTCTTTTTGAATTTTAACCATTTTGTCCCCCCAAGAAAAGCCTCCTTCATTCTTTGATTCACTCTGCATCACCATCTACTTCAGTAAATCATTTCACAACCCTCATGACTGAAGGGTTATAATCACACAAGCTTCACTTGATGATGTTTTTTTTTCCTTTTCATCAAACAAATGTTGCTGAAAAACAGCTTCTGAATCCTCCACAATCTCAGGTTTACATGCCACAGCACTGGCATTTATCTTCATGCTTTCTTCCATATTTAACTCATCATGCACCATTCTTCTAGCTGACACTGTGCTAAAAATGACATGTGTGTATTCTGAACAAAAGTAGGGGAGGTTCATAAATGCCATGGTCAAATTTCCACTGGTAGTAAAAACTCTGCCTTGAGTCTCCCCTTAAAAGAGGCTGCTAGCCTAGTAGGACTAACCTAGTCAACAAAAGAAAAAAAAAAAAGAAAAAATAAATAAGTTTGTAAACTGGTAATTTTATGTTATCAGAAGTGGAAGATAATACAGTAATAGGTTAAAGAGGGTTAGTGCATAAGGAGAGAGGACTGAATATGCAAAGTAATTTATTTCACATGAGAAAAGAGAGAGAGAGGGTAAATGTGGGTAGAAGAGGATTTAGAGCTGGAGATGCTTACTAGAAGATAATGCATGGGGAAACAAATGGTGGAGGAAAAAGTGACAGGCCAGAAAACAGAAATAGAAGGAGGGAACATGTTAATCATACAGGGAAAGGGAAAAAGAAGGTGAAGTAAAAACCCAAAGTCAACCTGTGGGAAAGTACAGCTACACAATTTGTTTTTCACTAGGCGATCTTTCAGTGCAGATTTGAAGAGTTTTATATTGCTTAGGAGTTTGAAATTACTTTTAAGGATGTTACATACTTCAGAGATGCTGACTGGCCCTTTGAATTGCTGTATGGACATAGGGTGAGGGGGCCTTTAGATTTGATTTGTGATAAGTAGGTGAGTGAGTGTGAGTCCCACAAGGAGTCTGTTATGGCATATGTCCTAAACCTCAGGACAGGGCTTAGGGAGCTCATGGGCATGGCCCAGCAGAACCTGGCAGGAGCTCAACAACAGAAAAAGGTCTGGTATGACAGGAATGCTTGAGCCCAAGAATACGCTGTGAGACAACAGGTTATGGTGTCAGATACAATAAACTTCAGGTTGCATGGGAGGGACCTTTGGAAGAGGTAAGGAAGGTCAGTGACATTAACTATATGGCAAACCTGCTAGACAGGAGGCAGGAGCACAAACTGTACTACATTAACATGATGGAGCTTCAGCATGTCAGAGAGGTCCTGGACAGACTGCAAAGGGCAGAGTTGACCATTAAGCCCCATATGTGTCAGGTGAGTATGACAGAGGTCTCTTACCTGGGACATGGAGTGGGGAGTGGTAATATTAGGCCAGAACCTACCAAAGTGGAAGCTATTCAGGCGCGGCATGGCCTGTTACCAAAATGCAGGTGAGGGCATTCTTGTGGACAGTGGGGTACTATAGAAAGTTTGTTCTCAATTATAGTGCAATAGCTTCTCCCCTCACAGAGCTGACAAGGAAAACCAGGCCAGATAAGGTAGTGTGAATCCCAGCCTGTGAGCAGGCATTCCAAAAGCTTAAAAGAGCTTTGGCAGGACCCCCTGTGGTAGCCAGTTCAGATAACAGCAAATAATTTGTGCACTTGGATGCTTCAAACCATGGAGTTTCCTCAGAGTGAGAAGAGCACACACTTGTATAGCTCAGCCATACACCCCAAACCAGGGAGGAATGTTATGCAGCTGGAGATGAATAATGTTAAGCCATAGTATGGGCACTGCAGAAACTTCAGCCTTATCTTTCTGGAAGGAAATTCACTGTAATTACAGACCACAGTTCTTTAACATGGCTACCTAGAGTCAACCAGCAAATGCCAATTTAGTAAGGTGGAGCCTAGAATTGCAGGCACATGACATGACAGTACAGCACCATACTGGTGTCAGTAATGCCAATGCAGATGGACTCTCAAGACAGGGTATAGATTAATGTGTTCCCAGACAGGCCCATTCCTCTCAAGCAATATTTTCCAAGGTCAGCTGAAAAACTAGATTGAGTCTATGGGGGGGGTGTGACGATGTGAGGTGTTCCCATCTGTGTGAGGGAGAATAGGGCAGTGTATGTGTGGTATATGTCAGCATTGTAAGCTAGTGTTTTGTAAATAATTTTGTGTCATTTGACTACCACACTCACTTGTATAAATGCTTGTGTTAAAAATTTATCAGCAGTGTTATTATAATTGATTAAATGTATATGTATAAACAAAGAATTCTGGAAGGGAAGAGTAATATGTTTTTTTAAAATTGTTCTATAATTTTCAAATACTGTAACAGCTCTTAGCAAAGCTCTGAGTGTGAGCTGTACCAGAATCAGGTGACCAAAGGGGATGTCATTCTACAACCAGCACTGAGAGGATGGAACTCACACAGCAGCTTGTTTTTTTTTTCCTTTGGAACCTGTTTTAAAAATCTATGACAGTTATCACAGTTGTTCAGGTAGATGAGTTAGTTCAATTCAGTCAGTTAGAAGCTCATCGCCTTGCCTTGTGGAAGTAAGCATCTTGGCATCTAATCTTGCCTTGCTGTATTAATTTAGTTAGCTAGGGAACAGTTATTCTTTAGAGAGTCAGGAAATAGTGAGATTAGCTGAGCACTGTTTTTCTGCATCTGTTTGAATCTGCCCAACTGTGTTATATTTATTTCTCCTCTGATTGAAACTCTGGTGTTTATTGTACTTAGTATTCTCATGTTTTCTGCTTTCATATTTTTTATTTATTATTAAATATTTTTATACCTGTCATTGTGATTTTTCTTTTAGCAAATAATTTTAACATCTTGATAGTACTTGTGCTTATTATAGTGACACCTTGTCCATTCTGAAATGCCTGGCTGCTTTATTTAGTATACTCATGTTTTCTACTTTAATATTTATTATTTATTATTAAATATTTTTATACCTTTCATTGTGGTCAGTCTTTTAGAGAATACTTTTAACATCTTGACAGTACTTGTCCTTATTTTAGTGACACCTTGTCCACTCTGAAAATCCTGGCTGCTTTGGTTACACAATGTAATTTATGTTAGTATTGATTTTACTCAGTATAATTGGATATCCTTGTAAGAGCCTGATAGTGGTTGACTGTTGGCAACAAAGTTACCTTATAGTCTGGGCAGAAGGGTACAGTTAGGAAATCTGTACCAACTCTTCCCAGGAGTGTGTGTCTGAAAATCTAATTCCCAGGTTGGGTGTGTCAGCTATTTATAACTGTGACGCAGTCCGCCAAAGTGAGTCTTGGTTGGGATCTGGAGAGAGAGAGACTCCTATGATACTTGATCAAGTATTCTGATCATACTATGAAATGATTTAATGGCATTAGCTGAAATGTACTGACTCTATAATTAGATACATTGACTCTGCACTTACAAAACTGGATGGGAAAAGAGTCGCAGTGTCCTCCCTCCTTGGAACTAAAATTAAAGATACCACAAAGTTAAACATACTCAGAGATATTGTAATGATTTTAACTTTGAAAATGTAAATTTCAGAAACAATTGGACACTCCCCTCTCCCACAGAGGCAGTTGGTTGTACTTGACTTTGTGGATGTCCTTATCTAAGCTGGTAAATCTTTTCAATTATTGACATCCTTTGTTCCCTTAGGATAGCAGATATACCTCTCCCCAAAAAGGGTACGGCACTAAATAGACTCATGCCTTCCCCCAGTGACTTTTGTACAGTGCCCTTTTAATGGATATTGTAAGGAAAATCCACAAATAATTATAAGGTATAAATGCAAATAATTAATATCTACAGCATAAGCAGGGAAAAAAACAAGCCACCTAAAGAAATTTACCTTGCCTTTGAGGGACTAGGGGTAGGTTGTGTTAAAGAACCACATCTGGAAGTCCTGTCTTCATTTAGAAAATTATTGGATGCAACTCTTTCTACTCAGTCCAGTCCACAAATCAAGGAGGTAGTGTACAATTGTCATAAGTTAGACTTGCAAAGGTAAGGTAATAGAAACAAATTCAAGGTAAGAAGTATTCCACTCCAAAGTTGCAATAAAAAACACAAACTAAAATCTGTAATGTGCTATCGTAGCCATCCATATCACCTTATCACCTCAAGACCATGACCTCTTTCTTGATAAACTTGTAACCATTTCCATAATGGAAACTGTTTTCTCTATTCTGTGACTTAAATTACGTTCACGTTGACTGGGACATTTTTGCTTCAACCAGTAAGCATGTGCAGAAGCTATCAGACTTCATAAGCATAACAAATGTCAAACACATGGTAAAAGCACAAACAAGGGAAAGAAGATTATTGGATATCACCCTGAAAAACATCCCTGCCAGCTGGGCACACCAAGGTATTATGCCAGCCAATTTTGCTCTGACTCCAATATTATCCCCATCTATGCCAAACCAATCATATAAACATGGTATCATTTTCATGTTATTCACTTCTGTGTGTTAGTCCATGAATGCAGTGCTGGCTGTGTGGACTGCCTTGTTTAAGGTGGCCATTTTGTTACAGGACCTAAACTTGGACTGTTGAGGGCCACCCCGGGAAGCCAGGTCTGCAACCCCCTTCTCCTAGCCCCCATGGGAGTGGAGATAGGGAAGCCATGTCATCTCACATGGGGCAGGCAGGTTGGCCTCCCATCCTTCACCAGGCACTGTGGGGATGCCACTCTGTGAAGAGCACCACCCAGGAGGCAAGAGGCCACATGCCAGGAGGCTTGAAGTGATGCACATTCATCAGCACCTGGCACCATGGGGGTGAGAGACTGAGGTGTGCCACAAAAAGTGCAAATATGGGGGGACCCAGGGCCATCTCCCCTGCAAGTTTGATATCCCTAGGTGCAAGGCAAAGTGGAGAACCAGTGTCACAGAAGTCAGGATGAGGGACTGTATGAGGCTTTGTGGCCCAGCAGAGTTCCATGAGGTTGGGAAGATCCCCTGAGAGGCTTTAAGAGCATGCATGACACTGCATGATTTGGCAGCAGTTAGGAGATATGTAACCCTGGAAAAGAGCTCTCTGTCCTGGGTAGAGGTGGAACCCCAGAGGGGGTCAGTCCAGATGGAAGTCTGAAAGGGAGAGAGAGGTGGAATGTGACTGGTACAGGACAGCTCTCACCTGGGTGAGGGGGTATGGACCATGCCCCCTCTGGGACAGAAGTCTGGAAGGGGAGAGAAGCAGATAGTGGCAGGGCTGGGCAAGCCCCTGCCTGGGTGAGGAGGGTCAGGTAAACCTCCCCACAATTGAAGTCCTTAAGGGAGTGCTAGGGCAGACAGCAACAGGGCCTGGAGAGCTACTGCCTGGGTGAGTGGGGTCAGGCACAACCCCCCCGCATGATGGAAGTCCTTAAGGGACCAACTGGCGGACAGTGGTTGGGTTTAGAGAGCTCCTGCCTGGGTGAGTGGGGTCAGGCAGAGCTTCTCATGATGGATATCCTTGAGGAAGTGCCAGGCTGGATGGCAGAGGGGCCTGGAGAGCTCCTGCTGGGGTGAAGACATTCAATTTCACCCCATAACTGAAAGCATCCTTGACAAATCTCAAGTCCCAGAGCTACTCTGGATGGGAAAGCAAGGGGGGCTCTGAAGCCATGACAGCAGATCTGCCCCTCAGCAGCCGAGGAAAGTTCCAGAGGAGCAGACAGGATCAAAGGGAAGCTCTCCTGAGAGGGTCCGAGGGCAAGAGCGATCTGGCACAATTTGTCAGCCTGCAGGACACATGCAGGCCGCAGAGTCCCCTGACATGGCAGGCCGTGGCTGGGGAAGAAGAGGACTGTAGGGTTTGACCCTGACAGAAGTCAGTACAGGAGCATCAGGCAGATGGGTGTAGGGCCTGCAGAGCTCCTGCCTGGGTGAGTGGGGTCAAGCAGAACCCCCTGCGATGGAATTCTTTGAGGGAGTCACTGATGTCAGCAGGGCCTAAAAGGCTCCTGCTAGGGTGAAGGCATCTGACCTTACCCTATACCCAATGGCATCCCCAAAAAATCACAAAGTTCCTAGAGCTGCTTAAGATGAGATAGCAGGGGGGACTGGCCACACTGGGAAGTCAAGTCACCATTCAGACTGAGCGGTCTAAACTGGGACATTTCTGTGTCCCAAAGACACTGTTTGGGATTCCGGTACAGAGACTTCCAAATTGGGACTGTCCTGGAAAAACTGGGACCGTTGGTCACCTTGGCCTTGTTTTACTCAAACCTAGAGTATTTCAAAGATATTCATATCTCAGTGATATTGTTACAGTGTAGCTTTATCTTGGAACTGAATTTGTGGTAATGAGTTTCATTATTTATCAGCTTATGTGTAAGAACAATGTTTACATTAAAGAAGCAATGCAAAAATCTTTTGAACTTTGTCATTTTAAAAGATTTTTATAAGGAATACCAAACTTGACAAAATATTGCTGCTTTTTTTAGTCCCAGTTCTCACAAACAAAGTAGAATTCATCTTTCACCATAAACATCACCATTTGTCTACATTTAGCGATACTAGAGCAGAACATTGTGGCAATCAAGATTACATTTGAGAGACTCTGTTTTCCCATAGACCATGTGAAGTACTACCGATTGTCAGTCTTACAACAGAAGCAATATTTATCTATGATGTAACAGCAGACAACTGGTCTCATGGAGACTGCAAACCGTCAACAGACCTCAACTTTTAAGGAATTTGTGAAGACTGAACAGTTGTACAAGATGATCAGGATACAAGAAGAAAAGATTGATGATCTAGAAAATAAAAAAAATGGAAAATGTTAGTATCCAGGGCATCTCTGAGAATAATGCCACAGTGGATTTAAGAGAATGGTAAAACAATGATTTTGAACCTTTGAGTACAATACTGTATTGAAATAAGTTGCATCCATCACAAAGGGCAAAAAATACTGACCCTTCCCTCCAAAGACATTCCCATGGCAAAGACATTGATTTGATTTTTGATGTAAAAACAGTGTTTAATCACCAATAGTAAAAACAAGAGAGGGACACCATGAAGACTACAACTCATCTTTGCATGAGAAGAAGAGGAAGTGACTGCATGAACCTTTACAAAGACATTTTTTGAGACATGATTTTAGCCAAGTAGTTTGTCAAACGATAGAAATAGTGGTAACTGGAAATTTATATCTAAATCAGTGGCTTTGTCCTTTCCCTGTAGTTAGATTAGTACTTCAGCTTAGCCTAATTCATTAATCCTAGAACATACTGATGGAGTAAAAGAATTTGAGTGAGACTAAAATTAAGATGAGAAGTAAGCAGAATAAGTCTTAAACTAGACTGCAAATGTGCCAAGCAGACTCTTGTGAAAAAAAAATGGTCAGCTGGTACAATAGGAGGTACAGTACAACCAGAATGTGCTATATAGAGCATGTAGCATTTGTAGACACCAGTAAACCATCAAACATGAAGTCTTTTGGGAAGCAACAAGACCACTGAGCAACCCAGAGCATGCAGTTCAGTCACTGAAGGACATTCTGGAAGATGCCAAAGAAAGATGAAAAGAGAAAATAGTTACAAAGAAGTACTAGTTTGGTAGATAACCTAAAGGGGGACACAGAATTAGTAAGGGGATACTGCTGCACCACTTAGGGTATTCAGAGACTGATAATTGGATTACAGTCACTCTCAACTCAAAAGACAAAATACTGCATATGCTTATCTAACTTAGGAGAGCTTAAACTGGGACAGAATAAGTCAGCACACGTTTCTACACATGGCAAGTTGTAATACTGTTTTTATTTAATATACATGAAAACACATGCTAATTTAAAACCTGTTATTCTATTTACTTTCTAAGTTTGTAAGACCAATATTTAAAAATTGTCCCTATTTTGGGGCTTTTGTCCCCCCGCATTATTTATGGCTTTGTCCAGATTTCTAGCTGTAAGAGGATGAGAGTTATGACAGCTAGGAGTATTATGAATGGACTGTCCCCTGGAACCAACACAAGAAACTTTTATGTAGATAGCATCTGGCTCCAAACATATTAAATAGCAAAAAGTAAAGTGTATACCATATGTTTTTGATGTACATCTCTTAAGGAAGATCTTAGACATATATTTGGCATATGTGAAAGAGCAAAAATACAAAGGAAATTGTCAGTCTATGGCCAGGAAAAAAATGAGCATACAATCAGTCATGAGTTAGAGAGGTGATAAAAAGTGTTACAGCAGATTTAATAGCATGGAAATGTTTGAATGGTATCTACACTTATTAAGGAAACCAAACGTGAGAATATTTGAAAATTGTTGTATTATTACCCTGTCTCAGTTGCCTTTTACATATTGCAGTCTGTGATTTTTTATTTTTCCTTCATCTGACATTAAATTGTTTTTTTTTTACCTTATAAACTCAATTTCTTTATGTTAGAGTCCCAATATATTTATTTGACAGTAGTATAGATAAATTTATAAGACCCACGTTTACACCATTTGGTTTGTAAGCATCTGAGTTTCATTGCTATGAAAATTCTATTTTCATCTGTGTTTAGTAGTACAGATTATTAAGGAAGATAATACATGGAAATGTTCTCACATTTCACTGCACCTGTAACTCAGAGCTCCAAACAGATACCGTCTCACCTGTCAGCACACAGATATCTGGTGCCTCATTAACTCCGTGCTGGCATGCATGAATGACATGATTGTGCCTTGAATAATCATCTTAGCTGGGACCTTGTATTACCCTCACCTTGCAGTATAAATCATCCTCAATCAAACTCTTGATTACGTTGAAAAATATGAGCCTTTCACTGACAAACAACATAGATTTGGACTGATGCTGATTCATCAAATGTTTTTAAATCAAAGGCAGTTCAGTAAAAAAAAAAAAAAAAAACATAAAAATAGTTACAGAGATCATGAAAGGAATTCTTTTTATGGATCAAATGCCATGCACCCCTAATGTGCCCTCTAACTTACATATAAGAACTCCGAGAATGAAGAACAGGTGGGAAGATGAAACTGCATAAGATTACCAAAAGTTGGTTTTGGCTATGAAATTTTAACCAAAAGTGATTTGATTTACAGCCTTTCTGTAACCTGATATGAATCCCATAGATTTCAGGCTAAATATAGTGCACTGTAGAACCAATAGAAACCAATAGAAAATAATAATTTAAATATATTTTCCTGACTACTGTGTTAACTATTAACAATAATATCTACACTCTGGTTTCCTGCCATATTCCACAGATATGCCATGAGTGTAGCTTCCCCCAAAATGCCCATACATGTATGTGGTGTGTGAGAGTGAATGAGTATATGTGTGTGTGTGTGTGTGTGTGTGTGTGTGTGTGTGTGTGTCTGTGTGCACGCATGTGCACGAGCACCTAATGACAGTTTGATGCAGTCCTCAGGATTAGATCCTGAGCCTTGTGCCCAGTGAATGCTGGAATAAGCTCCGCCTTCCCTATGATGTTAAACTGGATTAAGAAGATAATCAAAAAGCAACTAAATGTGTTTCACTTTAAAATGTCATTTTCCTTGGTTATCATTTTCTTTAGCGGCATATCAGATATTAATGTTGAATAGGCAAACTAATGACTATCATGCTGAGAAGATAAAGAAGGAAAAAGAAAAAAAATATGACTGGTCTCTATAGCTCAGTATGGTAATTTTTATACTTTGTTACCTAAATTTAAACCATTTGTATTTACATCACAACAATAGATCTAAATTATACCAGTGGTAGCATAACTGTGATATAAACAAATTACGTGTAGCAAATACACTGATGTGTTAAATGCACTGTAGATTATTTTAACACTACTAAAATAATTAACATTGTCCATTATTTTATTTAATGGAGTGACATCTTTATTTCTGACATGTAAAGGTTACTGATGTACAGTCTATTGACTATGTCACTGTGGATGAAAACTATATACATTCAGAATGAATAATATTCTTTTACTTCTTTTTATCAATGTGCTATATACCGCACAGTGGTAATCATCATTAATGTGAACAAGGTACCATTAAAGTTTCTCTGAGTTTCTTCCATGTAGCAAAACACCATCTGAAGATTATTTTTATGTAAAATTCAACAAAGTAAAGAAGAAAGTCATCACACAGTAGCTCACATGCAGCGTAACTTAGCTTCTGGGTAAGACATTGAATGCATGATTTATAGTGTTCAGCGGCAGGAGTCACAACATGTATGTTGACATCAAATCTGTACCCAAGGGCAAGTCTTCTAATACAGTATGCTTGCAGGTTCTGTAAGCTGCAGTCCTTTCTCACTGTTTTGAGTGGTTAATCTTCAGATTCCTCTGCATTGTATAACAGATATTTAAATAAGTTAGACTCTAGTGTAGAAAAACATTCTGAAACTTCAGTAAGAAATAATAAATAAAATAAAATGTTTGAACTGTATTTTAATGGCTTCATACAATTGACATCTTTCCTTTCTAAAACCTAGCATTGATCGTGAGTGAAGTAATACCAGTTTTTAATGCACTAGTAATATCTCCCATTACACTACTCATCAGTGGATCTGTAACAAATAAACTCATTAGCACCATGTCACAAATAATGAGTTTATTTGACTAGGCTTCTACTTCTGTTCTGCCATCAAAGTGATGACATTATAACTTAGTAGAAAGCTCGCTCTGATGCTATTGCAGGATACAAATGTGACTTCTGCTTGCTGTCATTTTTGCAGTTTGCCTGTTTTTTCACCTGTTTGCTAGGACATTCTCAAGGTACTTTAGTTCTGTCATAAAACGCAAGTTGGTTCACTAGCAGAATTAAAGTGTCCACGTGTATTATACTTCCCAGTCCCCGTTTGGTTTCTGCAGGACTAGTTCACTTGCCTGGTGAGTAAATAAATAAATAAGTAGAATCATGCCTCAGTATTGTTATTGTGTGATCTGTGCAGCTTAGTAACATTGCTTTTACTGAACATCAGTTTCTGAAAGGACATCTGAGAAATACTAACTTTTTGCCCAAGACACATGAAAGAATAACATGTAACTTCTATTGTAGAAAGGCATTGCATACTGGGCTCACTGTTGAAATGTTGGCAATCAGAATGCACCCCCCCAACAAAAAAAAAAAACAAGACAGAAAACACAGGAGAAAAGGAAATGTCGAAAATCACTCTTCCCCTTAAAACTTCTTATTTCACCCCCCCCCCATGTCTCTGAGATCACCATACCTCAGAGAAAAGGGAATATTAAATGGCATCTTTGAATTAGTATATATAAGCCTGAACATTTAGCTATTCAGTCTCCATATTTCAGGACTCTCTCCCAACATCTCAAAAGGTTACCACATAGATAATTGCTTGAATAAAGAGTTTTCTTCCTGTTGGAGGTTACATTTCTTCTGTCTCTCTCTCCCATTTTTTTGAGATTGACTTACACTTACTTGAGACAAAAAAAAAGGTTTCTATTAGATCAGTGGAATTACATGGTGAAGATTACCCTATAAATGTGAAAGCTAAAGGAGCTATACTCCCTTCCCTATATACAGCACTTAAAGACAACAGGTAAAAAGTTATTATGACATCTAAACACTGAAGCAGCAGCAAATGTGTCTCTGTCAATTCAAAAACCATCTCTGAATATGTAGTATTACATAAAAGCTTTACAAGCTTTCATCTCAGTTGAGTCAGTCATTTACTCCTTCACTTATCCAAAGCTCTTACCAAACACCTAATTTCAAAGAATGGTTTCAAAACAGTGAATGGCAAGTGAAAAAATCTGTTGCCTCCATGCACTTTCAAATCACATCTGCATTTGCTTAGTACTTCTTAATGAACTGTGATTGTATGCTTCATGATAACAATGCAGATGCGGGTATGTAAATATTGAGTAGAGGTCCTTCTGCTTATGCATGCTCCAGCATGATGTGCTGTAATCACTCAGTGGGCACATTTGCCAGAAAGGGGTACCAATGGCAAGAATAAATCACTTTTTTAGAAGGGGCTATAGTTATTATTACCCAGCTTTGTTATCAGTTCTTTTCAGCATGTGGCATGCAACCATTGTGTGTGCACAGATAAGTACTGCGACTCAGCTCTAATGGGAAAGACTCCATGGAGTCCACAGGGTCCCTAAAGATGGCAAAATGTAAGTCTGCCAATATATATCCAAAAAAAATTATATATATATATATATATATATATATATTTACATATGTATATATATATATATATATATATATTTACATATGTGTATATAGGTATACCTGAAAACTCCGAAATCTCGAAACGCAGATGATGAGAACACCGACACCAGAAGATCGACAATGAAGAAGACCGACAGTTGAGAATCCTGATGCTGAGAACACCGACATGTAAAGGTAAGAGTGTGATAGGGATGGACGTTAGGGTCAGAGTGTGGGTAAGGTAAATGTGCGATAGCGACGGTCTGTAGGGTTAGGGGCAGGTTAAGTGAGTTAGGGTTAGGGCGCTGGACAGGTGATTGTGTGATAGTGGCAGATGTTAGGGATAGGGGCGGGTTAAGTGAGTTAGGGTTAGGGCATGGGTTAGGTGAGTGTGCGATAGTGATGGACCTTAGGGTTAGGGTTAAGGTTAATGCATAGATAGTTGTGTATGTAAGGTTCAGTGTAGGTTTGTAAGGTTTTTGGTGTGCTTGCGTTGCGTGTGTGCTTTTTGGACAGGGGATTTGTTTTGTTTGTTGAGTGTCAGGATTGTGGTTTGTCGGGTATGTGACATTTCGTGTTTCTGAACTTTCAGTTTTGTGGTGTCGGTGATTTCGTTGTCTGTGTTTTAGCAGGTCGGTTTTGTCAGGTAGACCCATATATATATATATATATATATATATATATATATATATATATATATATATATATATATATATATAATATTTATTTATTTATTTTTATTTTATTTTATTTATTTTATTTAAATTTGTTGACCGGGAGTGTCCGACTGGATCTAGGTCCATTTTCAGTGGAGGCCCGGGGTGAAAAGCTCCACAGTAAAATAAACAGACAATAGTTACATTGGATTACATAGCGATTAACAATTTAACATAGCAATTGCTATGATTGATATATATATATATATATATATATATATATATATATATATATATATATATATCAAATAGCAGGATAAGTCAGTGGAAACTCATAAAATTAGGAATTTGTAAAACTAGTGCACAGAGGTATGTATTATTAATTCATTGTTTTATATAGTGAGTTAATTTTAAATTCCATGATTCACCATATTGCATGCACTCTTGCACTTCACCATTCATACCAAACAATGCCATCACACTGATAGAGTTACAATGATTCAGAACCATAAATATCAGACAGGTGGCAGGCATAGTAACTATACTTATATCACAACCAAAAAAATAAAAAATATAATCCAAATGTAACAACCGAAAACAGGATCCAACACAGATTTATTGGATAGTCTCTCTCTAGCGCCTCGGCTTTCGCCTTCAAGGAGAATACTATCAAATACATTCACACATATTTATACCATAAAAAATTAATTAATTAAACAATTTAACAATTAATTACAAAAAAACTTTCCAATTGCAATCAGACAGGCAATTCAATTTTATTGGACTTCATTATTTAACTATAAAGATTTGATAGATATGTTTCCAAAAAATATTATTTTTTCCTACAAGAGAGGTAGAAACCTTAAAGACATGTTGGTTCATGCTAGATTTTTTAACCAAAGGTGAATTTAAATATAGATGTGAAGTTAATGGGAACTTATCAATGTGGGAAATGTATTTCTTGTCAATATGTAAGTAAAACATTTGAGTATATAAATGAGAAATGTTTTAAATATTCTGGAAAATTTTCATGCAATACAGAAGTAGTTGTATATGCATTGAAGTGTCTGTGTGGACTATTTCATATAGGGGAAAGCATGTAAGAGACATTAAAAATAAAAAAATAGAAAGCCCTCTTGCAATGTGTTTTAAGGATTATCATAATAGTGACCCACAAAGCATGTCTGCTACTATTCTAGAACACATTAATGTAGATAAAAATGATGAAATAGTTAAAAAGAAACTTTTATATAAAGAGACAGTTTTTATATTAAAATATGGTACTATGACACCTAGTGGAATTAATGTAGATTGCAATTGGAAAGTTTTTTTGCAATTAATTGTTAAATTGTTTAATTAATTAATTTTTTATGGTATAAATATGTGTGAATGTATTTGATAGTATTCTCCTTGAAGGCGAAAGCCGAGGCGCTAGAGAGAGACTATGCAATAAATCTGTGTTGGATCCTGTTTTCAGTTGTTACATATAGTAACTATACTTCACCATTTTACAGCACTGTAGAGGACTTTCCATAGGCAAATATTGACATTCTGGAAACAGTAGTCTTCCAGATAAGTGTGTTGATTCCAAAAACAGCATTGTGATTGTGTTCATCAGGTACTTTAGACATGAGCTTGAATTTCTTGGCTAATAGGCTGTATCATCTGACTTATTTCAGCCTTAAGATAGAAGTAGAGTCTGGTAAAGAAATCTTCACATGCAGACAAATGCCTACATTTACTAAACAAATATCTTTAGACAATTATAGACAATTGTAGCAAGAGTACAATAAATGAAAGGCTTCAGAATACAAAAGTCTTATAAACACTGCATGAATTCTCAAACATTAACAGAAAACTACAAACTAATTATGGAAGCCGGACTATGCATAGAAGGTTATAAAATTATTAAAACAGTCAATGCAATAATACAAACTAGAGTTAAATTCACAATTACCTAGGAAGGCCGATCTTTTAATTATTTAATAAAGTATTATCTTCAGAACAAATAATATGTTGACATGCTTTAAAAGCCCATGTTGGGCATAATCACCTTTGTAATGCATGCAGTATGCTGATTATGTTCAGAAATTGTCAGAAAGATAAGCTTGTTATGCACCTTTCTGATGTAAAACAGTGCACAGCAAACAATGTCATGATAAGTTCACTGTTGAGTAGTCAAAACACCTACAAAACAGCATGGAAAACCATTTTCAGCTTTAAAAGCTGTAATAAATTTTGTATTTTCAGAAAAGATAAATCAAAATTAATAGATTGAATAGTCTGACAGCTTTTAATGCTGTTACAGGTTAAGGAATGCACTTTTCTTTACCCCATCATTTGTATAATGAAAACTGTATGCCCCTACTCTTTTTCTGTAACTACAAAGACTTGAGTAGGAGGAATAAGTGTTTTACTGTTTTCAAAACTGTAAAACAGAATGCTTCTACAGTTTTTGCATCTCCGAAACCGGTAGTACATGGGACCAGCTAAAGCTCCAAGTATTATACAGAATTAAGACAGATTTTTTTTCCCATCATAACTGAGTACCATTTTCACAAAATAGATGACAGGTTTATCCTCTCCAGCTTCAATTCACCCTGTTTTTAAAGCAAATGTCTTGACATATTCTTCTCAAACATAACTTGGTTATGATTAGTGACTCGTCTGTTTCAAAAAGTGTGCTCCCAGATAAAACCAAAATAATTACAATTATTTGCAATGTTATCAGTGTAATTGTTCAGGTAGAAACAGAAAGCCATGTGCTTTATGTATGCCTTACATTGAAGTATAAACTACTCTGTGTAAATTTCATTGGGTGGTATTCTCTTGATCATAGCCCTGGTAGTCAGTTGACAGTTAGGTGTGCCTCACATGCTGAAGGAGCATTATCATTGAATAGACATGTTGTCAAGTATACATTCTCATCAAGAGTGCAAACGAATATTAAGTTGGAGGATCTATCTTATACTGTATTCTACTGTCCTTATATGAGACAGATTCCAGGTTCTGCCTTCAGGTATGAGTCATCACTGTATGCTAGATGTGGCATGAGGTGTATTTATACAGGTAGGTGAATATTGTGTGATACAGGAAATGTGGATCTGTGATAAGTTATTGAACCATTTGTAACAGCCTCACACACCGGTGATCATAAATGAGTGAAAGCTCCCAAATACAAACAGCATTTAAATTAAACACACACACACACACACACACACACACACACACACACACACACACACACACACACACACAATGTATTTTTGCAGGGGGACATGCCCCTCTGTACCTCCCTTTCCCCACACCCTTACCTATATATATCAGCTCTGAGATCACACCATCATTGACAAATCAATGGCACACCAATAATGCAACCTTCCAGTAGAAGCCCAATAGTTGCACACTAGTGATTGCACAAATGTGTGGCCATCACTAGCATTTCATGAACAAGCTTGGGTTTGCATTTTTGTTTGTGTGAATGTGTTCTAGTCAGTGTATTTGCATGCATCTTTTAGATCAGTGCAGGAGATTTATGAGTGCATAATAAGAAATGAGTGCTTAAAAGATTATTGTGTGTATGTGGACTTTGTGTGTGCACATAGTTGAATAGTAGGTCTATACATATGTCTATGGGGGATTGCAATGTGTTTAGAATATGTGTAAACTTTATGTGGGGTAGTGAGTGTTGAATGTTAGAATGGAAGTGGGGTGTGTGTGTGTGTGTGTGTGTGTGTGTGTGTGTGTGTGTGTGTGTGTGTGTGTGTGTGTCTGTGTGTGTGTATGTCCGCACACACGCAGATGAGGTTTGTGATGTGTATGGTGTATGCCTGGGGATTGCTATATACACAATCAGTAACCTGCAGTGTGAATTGTTTATGTGATAAGTTTGACTGCTTTCTATTTGTGTGATCAAGTGCTAGCAGTGTGTGTGTGTGTGTGTGTGTGTGTGTGTGTGTGTGTGTGTGTGTGTGTGTGTGTGTGTGTGTGTGCATATATGCATGCATGCACGTGTGTTTGTGTGTGATTTTTTTTGTATGTAACTAAGTGGATCTTCACTAATTTAACCTCAAAAGTTAGGATAAAATCCATTTCCTTGGTAGCAGGATGGAAAATAGATTCCTTTTTGGGGTTGTGGTTTCCAGTGAAACACGATGAGTGGCATCCAAAGTGCTTTAGCCTTATTTAATATAGTACATTTTCTTGCAGTGTTTTCTAGTAAAATTCTTATTATATAAAAGAAATTCTCTGGCACTATTTTGTCTTTACTGTAAACATTGGTACAACTGGTGAGAACATGATGTCATGCCAATATGATTAGTGAGGTTAGCATGCTACTAATGTTCTTATGATTGCATGCCGATATGAATAGTGAGGTCAGCATGCTTCTAATGTTCTTATGATCGCATGCTGATATGAGTAGTGAGGGGAGCATACCACTAATGTTCTTATGACTGCATGCCGATATGAGTAGTGAGGTCAGCATGCTACTAATGTTCTTATGATCGCGTGCCAATATGAGTAATGAGGTCAGCATGCCAGTAATGTTCTTATGATCGTATGCCAATACGAGTAGTGAGGTCAGCATGCCACTAATGTTCTTATGATCGCATGCTGATATGAGTAGTAAGGTCAGCATGCTACTAATGTTCTTATGATTGCATGTCGATATGAGCAGTGAGGGCAGCATGCTTCTAATGTTCTTATGATCGCGTGCCAATATGAGTAATGAGGTCAGCATGCCAGTAATGTTCTTATGATCGTATGCCAATACGAGTAGTGAGGTCAGCATGCCACTAATGTTCTTATGATCGCATGCTGATATGAGTAGTAAGGTCAGCATGCTACTAATGTTCTTATGATCGCATGCCAATATGAGTAATGAGGTCAGCATGCTACTAATGTTCTTATGATCGCTTGCCGATATGAGTAGTGAGGTCAACATGCTACTAATGTTCTTAGTCATTCAGCAGTGAACTTGCAAATGGCACCAGTACTACAGAAGAGCTCTCAGGGATTTCTCTTCCCAATATGCAAGCATAATTTGATTACTAAAAAGAAATGTGCTGTTATATTGTTAGAAATTACTTCCAACAGCAGTAGTATAAAGGAGAGGAAGCAACAACATAAATTGGATCACTTTTGCTAAGAAAGGAGACAATAAAACTCTCCATATTTACAAGATAAAAGAATAAAAATAAAAGGAATGTTACTTGACTTAAAATGCATTGTTTAGTCAGATAGTATGTAAAATATCTACTGGATAGTGTAGAGTGTTAAGGTTCTGAGCTTTTCAATCAGCTGCTTCCTGAAACAAGGTATATGGTTTGATTCCTTTTACCTTCATTTGCTTACTATGCCCAACTCTGTGCAAGTCAATCAGGCAGTGCTCAGGTTGCAGGGACTTTTGAGCCCAGTGGACCTTCCTGGTACAAAAAAGGGTACAAAAAAATGAGTATAAAGAGCAGTGGCGGCTGGTGACTTCAAATCAAAGGGGGGCTGCAGGAGACAGCTGAATGGGTGGGGTCAATGGGGAAGGGGTGTGGTCAACCAGAATGGGGAGGAGCTAAAACCACAAAAACTAACTTTAATTAAATACGCTGCCCTGGGTGGCAAACCATCATTATGAGAGTCCAATCAAGACAAAAATAAGCGTAGAAGAATAAAAATATTTCAATGCATTGGCTGCATGACAGCTTACTTAATATCTAGATGGAAACAAAAGGTTGTGAGGCATGAACAAATAAATTACTTTTTAAATACATTACTGGAATGCCAGTCAAAATCAAGTATAAGAAAAAACAGAAGTACTCAACTCAAACCACTTCTCCTTGCACTGCAGTTCTAATTATAATTTATATTCAGCTTTATTAAAGTACCAAGTAACATGCTGAAAGTAGAAATCTCTGTGATGCCCCCACTTGTAAAATGTTTATCCAAAAAAGACCTGCTGCCTGACAACTATCTACTTGTATCATGGGGAAAACATGATCAAAGAAAAAATGAAAAGCAAACAAGACACAAGCTCAAGATACATTGCTTAAAGGATTACTGTACAGGTTATGGACCACACATGATTGGCATTCTGTTTAGTTTACGGGTAAAGTCTGTAGAGATGACTGGAAGTCTCCAACAAGTGTAATGAGCTTCTTAAAATAATGTAATCCTGTCCTTTAATACCCAAGGCTTATACATTATCTAGTCAAGTATTCTCTGCATGGCAACAACAGAAAGGCTTTCAATGTTGGCAATTCTTTAACAGTATGCTTATTAAAGTTTACTTGCATCTTACGATCTCAGACAAGCTTACCTGATGGTCATTAAAGCATTGCTACTTAAACACAGAGCAACAGGCACTTTCTGAGTAATAAGCATAAATCTGAGTAATGAGCATAAATCAACAGTACAAAAATATGACAGAAACCAGACCATTCTGCAAAATCAAGGACAGATGAAAAGCCACTCTAGTACTTGTGTCTACCTTGGATGGGGGGACACACTGCACATTTACACTGCATAATTACTCCTTGCCTTGCTTGGACACATCCAGAGTCACTACATGGGGGAGTGGGGTGCAACAAGTATGTCACAATTTGAAATGTCTCTGGCTGACTGTGATGGCCCTGACACATTTGTCATACCTCTCAACCTCAGAGCAAGAAATCTGGACAAAGCCATATGCAGACGTGGGACAAAGGCCCAAAAATAAGGACAATTTTTAAATATTGCTCTAATAAACTTAGAAAGATAATAGAATAGGTCTTGCATTAGTATGAATTTTCTGAAGGGTATAAAATCTGAAACTCAAATGTCTGTCATTATTTTCTAACTTCAGTCTTTAGTGATTTGTCACTAATTTGCCACAAAACACAATTTTATGAAAAATGGACCAAAAATGTGATGCAAAAATATAAAATAGCCACACAATACAGCTGGGAACCTATCAAAGAAGGGACACTTTAATATTAGTACTGCAAACTTGAGCAGCTGACAAAATAAAATAATCTACATGCATTTCAAGTAATCTATAACTTTGATTATTACAGTTATTTCTTAATTGTAAACCCTCTATGTTTTCTTCCAAAATTGCTATTTTGCGGAGGGATTATTAGGGGGAAGAGCAACATTTTGAGCCAAAATTGGGGACAGTTGCGAGGTTGGCTATGCCTAATTCTATAAAGCAATTTATTTGCATTTACCTCTCAACCTGTTAATGCAGTAAATCTGAACAAGGCCAAATATATTGGGGGAACATATAAACAGTACTAAAAATTGCTCTTGTATAAATTGAGACAGTTGATAGAACAGTTCTTACTTTAGCATGCATTTTTCTGAAGGTTATGAAGTCTGACACTCAGTGTATCATTATTTAGTGACTTAATTCCTAAATGATTTGCCAAAAAACTACAAATGTTATGAAGAACAAACCAAAAATAAGAAGCAAAAATCTATTCATTCTTTGAAAATCTGGACAGTTGGGAGGTATAGTTCAGCTGGGCCTGTCTGAGTTTGCTGCCCTTCCCCCCTGACAAAATCATGCTTGAATGGAGCCTCTGCAGCCATTCCAATGAACCATTACTTGGCTATTTCACTCCATTTACCATAAACACTAATGTGCATACTGCTTTACTTCTATGATGAGTTGGACTTCATTTGAAAGTTTTATTTTGTATTTTACAGCACAAACACTAAGTAATCTGCTAAACAAAGCAATGCAGTCTCACAATGAAAACTTAGCATTAAGACTTCTCTGCCCTTGAAACTCACATTCATTGAAACAGCATTGAAACCCACATTCAAAGAAAATACATTTTGCCAGTGGCAGAGAAAGATCAATTTTGGGCTGTTTTCAAATCATAGGCCCCTTGCATATGAAACATACATGTGCTCTTTGAAACACCTTCCTCATTGTACTAAATTATATTCCTTGTACAATACAGTACAGTTGTTAGAGGGCGTTTTAAATTTGTTTTGAACATTTTTCCAGTAAGCAATGAAACAAAACGCATGCACCCATAATGGCAAAACTGCCCAGTTCAGAACATTTGTCATAAAGGTCTACTCAGACTTCCACAGTCCATTATCAGTAAATATGCACAATTCTACAGTCCGCCATTATCAGTAAATATGCACAATTCTACAGTCCATTATCAGTAAATATGCACAATTCTACAGTCCATTATCAGTAAATATGCACAATCTCTGAAGAAGTAAAAGTCATCTAAATAATTCCACATTAAAGAAATCTGTAACTAATGAAGAGGTTGCTGCTAGCAAACACCTTTATATTTCATGGTTTCATCGAAAAATAAAGTGTCTGTTGCCCTAGAGGAATAAATTGCCTATATTACATTAAAAAAAATGATAAGCTAGTAATATTGCAAGAGGAAATGGATGGCAAACTGATAACAGACTCATAGTTAGTATCTTCACCAAGGAGAACATTCTCAGTACAGCAGCATCCACCCCTTGTGGGAGTAGCCTTCTGCATCAAAAGCAAGTACACAACCTGCTGTGCTATTAACAAGGCAAACCATCTTCACTTAAGCAACACTAAACTTCTGTTCCCCTGCAGCTCTCAGCTCCTTGTAAAATCTACTCAATACTCAACTATATCTCAACTTCGCAGCACAAGAAAACTGGAAAAAGCCAAAATGTATTGGGGGGGGGGGGGTCAAAAGCCCAAAAACCAGGGAGACATTAAACATTGCTTGTATATTCTTGGAAAGTTGCTAGAATAAAATGCTGTGTTACCACCATACATTTTACTGCCAAGGTCCCTGTGCAGAACAGTCAGAGCAACATACCACTACTCCAAATCAGCTGCTTTGTGAAAGAGAAATGCTGCATTACCACCATACATTTTACTGCCAAGGTCCCTGTGCAGAACAGTCAGAGCAACATGCCTCTACGCCAAATCAGCTGCTTTGTAAAAGAGAGGAAGACTGAAACTTAAATGGCTATCATTTTGTGAATTCAGTTCTCACCATAGCTGTCAACCTCTTAGTACAAAACACCTGGACAAACCCAGTAATGAGGGAATACAGCCCTCAAACATATTCAGTGAATTCAGTTTTTGCCATAACTGTCAACCTTAGCACAAAAAACCTGGACAAAGCCAATAATGGGGGAATACAGTCCCAAAAATAGGGACACATTTCAAATATTCATCTTATAAACTTAGAAAATTGCTAGAATAAAAGGTTGTGTTATGGTTGTGTTACTATGTATTTTCTGAAGAACAAGAAGTCTGAAATTCAAATGCCGGTCAACTTTACTGCTGACAGAAGAAAAACAATTTTCAGCAGAGACCCAGGGAGAAATACCGCAAACACGTCTTGGTAACATGACAGGACACCAGAGCAAATCCACACAAACACAGGGAGGAGATGCAGACTCCACACAGAAGGCACCCCAGCCAAGAATTAAACCAGAAAACCTATAGCTGAGAAGCAACAATACTACCACTGCACCATCAAATATGCAAGGAATTGAACATTCAGAAACCTGAAGTCTGAAATTCAAATGCCTGTCAATTTTATTTAACATTTGTTAATCAGGACAGTCTAACTTGGAACAAAAAAAAATTTGCAGCAGAGGCCCAGGAAGAAATAATGCAGACATGTCTTTGTAACATGGGAGGACACAAAAGCAAACCCACACAAACACAGGGAGAAGATACAGACCCCACAAAGAAGGCATCCCAGCCAAGAATCAAACCTGAGGACCTACAGCTGTGAGGCAACAATGCTACCACTGCACCATCAAATATCAAGCATTGCAATATTTACAAACCACAGATATTATGAGGAACAGATCAGATCAAATATGAGGCAAAAATCTGCAATTTATTTTACAAATGGTGGTGGGTAGGGAATTCAGGTCTTTAACACCTGCATACAAGATACAGGGTTCAAGCCTGAGGGTATTCTCTACCACACACACACCTGTAGTAGCAAACCACAAAAACGAAATATACTGCCTGGGTGCCAAACCGTCATTATGAGAGTCCAATCAAGACAAAATGAAGTGTAGAAAAATAAAAATATTTCAATGCATTGGCTGCATGACAGCTTAATATCTAGATGGAAACAAAAAAGGTTGTGAGGCATGAAAAAATAACTTACTGTTTTTTAAAAACATTAATGGAATGCCAGTCAAAATCAAGTATAAGAAAAACAAGCAGCACTCAACTCAAGCCACTTCTTGCAATGCAGTTCTAATTATAATTTATATTCAGCTTTATTAAAGTAACAAGTAACATGCTGAAAGTAGAAATCTCTGATGCCCCCACTTGTAAAAATGTTCATTATCCAAAAAAAGACCTGCTGCCTGACATCTACTTGTTTCATGGGGAAAACATGATCAAAGTAAAAAATGAAAAGCAAACAAGAAATAAGCTCAAGATACATTGCTTAAAAGGATTACTGTACAGGTTATGGACCACGCGATTGGCATTCGGTTTACGGGTAAAGCCTGCAGAGATGACTGGAAGTCTCCAAGTGTAATGAGACTCTTAAAATAATGCAATTCTGTCCTTTATTACAAATACTGGCATATGCATTTCAATACCCAAGGCTTATACATTATCTAGTTAAGTATTCTCTACATGGCAACAGAAAGGCTTTCAATGTTGGCAATTCTTTAACAGTATGCTTATTAAAGCTTACTTGCATCTTGCAATCTCAGCCAAGCTTACCTGATGGTCATTAAAGTATTGCTACTAAAACACAGAGCAACAGGCACTTTGAGTAATAAGCTTAAATCAGCAGTACAAAAAATATGACAGAAACCAGACCATTCTGTAAAAATCAAGGACAGATGAAAAGCCACTCTAGTACTTGTGTCTACCTTGGATGGGTGGGATTCTCTGCACATTTACACTGCATAACTACTCCTTGCCTTGCTTCAACACATCCAGAGTCACTACATGGGGGAGTGGGATGCAACAAGTATGTCACAGTTTGAAATGTCTCTGGCTGACTTGTGATGGCCCTGACACATTTGTCATACCTCTCAACCTCAGAGCAAGAAATCTGGACAAAGCCATACAAAGAAATGGGACAAAGGCCCAAAAATAAGGACAATTTTTAAAATATTGCTCTTATAAACTTAGAAAGCTAATAGAGGTCCTGCATTAGTATGAATTTTCTGAATGGTATGAAATCTGAAACTCAAATGTCTGTCATTATTTTCTAACTTCAGTCTTTAATTATTTGTCACTAATTTGCCAAAAAAAACACAATTTTATGAAAAATGGACCAAAAATGTGATGCAAAATATAAAATAGCAACACAATACAGCTGGGAACCTGTCAAAGAAGGGACACTTTAATATTAGTACTGCTACCTTGAGCAGCTGACAAAATAGAATAATCTACATGTATTTCTGAAATAAAAGTAAACTGATTTTTACAGTTATTTCTTAATTATAAACCCTCCATGTTTTCTTCCAAAATTGCTATTTTGCGGAGGGATCATTAGGGGAAGAGTAACATTTTGAGCCAAAATCAGGGACAGTTGAGAGGTTTGGCTATGCCTAATTCTATAAAGCAATTTATTTGCATGTACCTCTCAACCTGTTAATGCAATAAATCTGGACAAGGCCAAATATATTGGGGGAACATATAAACAGTACTAAAAATTGCTCTTGTATAAACTGGGACAGTTGATAGAACAGGTCTTACTTTAGCATGCATTTCATTTTTCTGAAGGTTATGAAGTCTGAAACTACTGTGTCATTATTTAGTGACTTAAGTCCTAAATGATTTGCCAGAAAACCACAAAGTGTATGAGGAACAAACCAAAAATAAGAAGCAAAAATCTATTCATTCTTTGAAAATCTGGACAGTCGGGAGGTATAGTTCAGCTGGGGCTGCCTAAGTTTGCCACCCTTCCCCCTCACAAAACCATGGTTGAATGGAGCCTCCCCCTGCAACCATTCCAATGATCCATTACTTTGCTATTTCACTCCATTTACCATAAACACTAATGTACATACTGATTTACTTCTATGATGATTTGAACTTCATTTGAAAGTTTTATTTTGCATTTTACAGCACAAACACTAAGACATCTGCTAAACAAACTTGGCATTAAAACTTCTCTGCCCTTGAAACTCACATTCATTGAAACAACATTAAAACCCACATTCAAAGAAAATACATTTTACCCGTGGCAGATAAAAATTAATTCTGGGCTGTTTTCAAATCATAGGCCCCTTGCATATGAAACATACATGTGCTCTTTGATACACCTTCCTATTGCTTTGAACATTTTTCCAGTAAACAATGAAACAAAACTGCCCAATTCAGAACATGTCCATCATAAAAGTCTACTCAAACTTCTACAGTCCACTATTATCAGTAAATATGCACATTTCTACAGTCCACCATTATCGGTAAATATGCACAATCTCTGAAGTAGTAAAAAAAGTCATCTAAATAATTCCACGTTAAATAAATCTGTAATGAACAGGTTGCTGCTAGCAATCACCTTTATATTTCATGGTTTCATCGAAAAATAAAGTGTCTGATGCCCCTGAAGAATAAATTGCCTAAATTACATTAAAAATAAGCTAGTAATATTGCAATAGGAAATGGATGGCAAACTGATAACAGGCTCATAGTTAGTATCTTAACTTTCAGTATGGCAGCATTCAACCCTTATGGGAGTAGAACCAACAACCTTCTGCATCAAAAGCAAGTATACAACCTGTTGTGCTATTAGCAATGTGAGCTGACTTAGCATAATCAGCACTAAACTTCTCTTCCCCTGCAGCTCTCAGCTCCTTGTAAAACCTACTCAATACACAACTGCATCTCAACTTCGCAGCACAAGAAGTCTGGAAAAAGCCAAATTTATTGGGGTGGGTCAAAAGGGCAAAAACCAGGGACACATTAAACATTGCTTGTATAATCTTGGAAAGCTGCTAGAATACAATGCTGTGTTACCACCATACATTTTACTGCCAAGGTCCCTGTGCAAAAGAGTCAGAATAACATGCCACTATGCCAAATCACCTGCTTTGTGAAAGAAAAATGCTGTTACCACCGTACATTTTACTGCCAAGGTCCCTGTGCAAAACAGTCAAGAGCAACATACCACTACAACAAATCAGCTGCTTTGTGAAAGAGAGGAAGACTGAAACTTAAATGGCTGTCATTTAATGAATTCAGTTCTCACCATAGCTGTCAACCTCTTAGCACAAAACACCTGGACAAACCCAGTAATGAGGGAATACAGCCCTCAAACATATTCAGTGAATTCAGTTCTTGCCATAGCTGTCAACCTTAGAACAAAAAACCTGGACGAAGCCAATAACAGGGTATTACAGTCCCAAAAATAAGGACAAATTTCAAATAGTCATCTTATAAACTTAAAAAAATTGCTATAATAAAAGTTGTGTTACTATATATTTATTGCTAGAATAAAAAGTTGTTTTACTATGTATTTTCTGAAGAATATGAAGACTGAAATTCAAATGCCTGTCAATTTTACTTCTGACGGAACAAAAACAATTTTCAGCAGAGGCCCAGGGAGAAATACTGTAGACACATGTCTTTGTAAAATGGCAGGACACCAGAGCAAATCCACACAAACACAGGGATAAGATGCAGACTCCACACAGAAGGCACCCCTGCCAAGAGTCAAACCAGAAAACCTATAGCTGTGAAGCAACAATACTGCCACTGCACCATCAAATATGTAAGGAAGTAAACATTCAGAAACCTGAAGTCTGAAATTCAAATGCCTGTCAATTTTGTTTAACATTTGTTAATCAGGACAGTCTGATTTGGAACAAAAAAAAAAAATTTTCAGCAGAGGCCCAGGAAGAAATAATGCAGACATGTCTTTGTAACATGGGAGGACACAAAAGCAAACCCACACAAACACAGGGAGAAGATACAGACCCCCCCCCCACAAAGAAGGCACCCCAGCCAAGAATCAAACCCAAGAACCTGCAGTTGTGAGGCAACAATGTTACCACTGCACCATCAAATATCAAGCATTGCAATATTTACAAACCACAGATATTATGAGGAATAGATCAGATCAAATATAAGGCAAAATCTGCAATTTTTTTTACAAATGGTGTTGGGTAGGGAATGTAGGTCTTTAACACCTGCATACAAGGTACAGGGTTCAAGCCTGAAGTATTCCCTACCACACCACCATGAGTCTAACCACCAGTATATTGCACCTGGGCCATTTTTTCACACACACACACATACACACACACACACACACTTACCTGTAGTCCATAACTCCAAAGTACACATCCGAAATCCTGTCCATAAACCCAAAGTAAGTAAACGACCACCACCACACATCCGATCCCTATCTAAAACCCACGCAAATCCGACCCTGCCCATCGGGAGATCTTCCCTCGACGAGACTGCAGCGAACTCCAATCCAGATCCTGCCCATCGCAAGATCCTACATTCCTGACTGCTGACGTTGCAGTCCGACCCCGACACATTTCCCCAGTGAGTTCCCAGGACAGTCTATGCAGTTTAAAACTGCATAGACTTCTGGGAGCTCTGTTGTCCATGTTTCCCAGTCAGGACTGCTGCTGAGACATCTGTGCATGCTCCAGACTGTCTCAGCAGCAGTCCGGACTAGTGCACATGCGCAAAGTCCACGAATTGTTAAATTTTTTTTTTCTATTTATTTCTTTTTTATTTTTTTATTTTAAAGTTGAGGGGGCTGCAGTCCGGCAGTCCAATAGCACGGGCCGCCCCCTGATAAAGAGACCACATTAAGGGGATGAGACACAATGTCTGTAGATGCATTAGTTGCACACTGTATATGAAGAGAAAGTAACAGTTAATTATAGAATAATTTTTCCTTTGTAATGTATGGCAAATAGTTTTCCTCAACCAGCATTAAGCACAGTAGCATATAAGTGCATTAAAAAACAACAGTCTTTATCGCCTGCATTGTAGGGGTATAATCATAAGCCACAATATAAGATGCTGTAAAAGCATGCATACATCCACTGATGACAAACGCTGTCAAAAGGAACATTTTATTTCATGACTGGTGTAAAAAGAGGTGTTATAAAAATGCAGAGTATAGTAGATCTCAGTAAAAGAAAACTGTTGACTTGTTATCCAGTTGTTGAAACACTACCCATTGATAAAGACCATTCAAACACTTTAAAATGATTTGTTTTATTGTAGAAAAAACAATATCCAAGCTTGTATCTACATCTATTAATAATGAGACAGATGCATCCAATAAGCTAATTAAAATAACATGATGTATCTAGGTGATACCACTAATAGATGCACAATCATAGATAATATGACTGAAATAAGTGCTATAAAGTTGTGACCATAACAGCTTGTGCAGATGGATATTAGTAAACTATGGGGTAAGAAGGCAGGACCGGATTGGTAAATGCCTACATAACATGTATATATTTTATTTACTGTGTGTAAGCAATAAGAATTTTAATGGTTGATACTGAGGAGAAATATACCTAGAACATCTGAATTATTAATTTTGTGTGTGCAGAAGAGATGCATGAAGGAGTCAGCATTAACTGAGCATGGCTGTGTGAAAACTTACTCTTCGCATGGAAAATTGATACCGTTACATACAGATTAAGAACAGTGTTGCAAAAAGAATGCTAAATCAATGGTGAATACTAAACTCTGTCTACAATGTGATCAACAAGTCTTACTGATATGAAAAGCTGAACAAGGAGAAAAAGTGATATGCAAAAAAGACAGAAATATCAAATTTGGGGTTAGCAAGAGAGGAATGGTAAGGAAAAATTGAAGTTCGGCTGCTATTTAACTTAGAGCAGATTTGCTGTTATGGGAGTATTTAGAGAAATTTTACCACAGTTTCACAAGTGTTTTCTGGTGATCTCTAGTAGCACTATGATGAAAAATTGAGATTGAAGGATATGAAAGTGCTTTATGGTTGAAAAAGCTCTTTAGATGGTCATCTGCATGTATTTGAATTGAACTCGTAATGTGATGAGGACAACAATGCTATTGTTTCCTTTATCGATACACATAATGTTACAGCATAAACACACACATACATGCACACACACGCACACATGCACGCGCACACACACACACACACACACACACACACACACACACACACACACACTTAAACAAACATACACACATTCACATAGATAGCCTGATAGTCACTGAAGCAGACTCATACTCACACACAGTCACACACAGATGGACAGACAGACAGTAACACACACACACACACACACACACACACACACACACACACACACACACACACACACACGCACTTACAGAAACACACACAGATAGCCTGATAGTCAATGAAGCAAACTCATAGTTGCATAGTCACACGCATACGCAGACAGTTGAATCATGTCCCTATATAGTCACACACATGCATGCCAACCATCCCACACAAACACACATACATACACACACACACACACACACATGAGTGCGTACCTGCTGGTGTTCTAACAGTCCTTCTCCTGTCATAGGCAGCAATGGTGAACACTGTAAAAAATATTGTATATTCCCATTGCTTCCCTCTGCGATAGAGTGGTAGGGCTTATCTTTGAGTTGCTCTTCTTTTCTGTAATGATCCTAACATAAGGCTCTAGGGAAGCACTAATGGCTAAGCTGCATTAGCTGCACCCCCTGGACTGATAAGTTTTTGCTACTGTAGTACCACCTACCTGCTGCTTGCTGCTGTCGTGCAGCAGCAGGTCCTGAATTAGAAGGTCCATGCAAATCTGAGGGAAACAGGCGTGTGCAACATGTTATATATTTCTTTAAACCCCACCTTAGTCTCTGTCATAAATAGAACTGAAATTACAAGTTTAATCTATTGATCACTTTTTGAGTAGGTGACAGGATGCCTCAGTCATGCTAAAACATGTATAAATTATAATAAAACATAGTAAAATATTTTATTTGCATCACACAGTATTTCATAATTGTTTATGCTGCTGTTGCAATGTGAATATACCAACTATAGAAACTAGTCAGAACTAATATTTTTCATATGAAATAAACATCTTATGGTGTTCATATGGTAATGATTTGTATAAATAAGAAAAACAATGGATGGCAGATGCATCCATTCAGCCATTCATGCTTATTTGCCACAGAAAATTCTTGTAGTGATCCCTTCAACAGCCACCCACCACCTACAGAGTTTACTAGGCAAATAGAAAACTGCAGTAGATTGTCAGGCCTTTCTTCCATAGCATTCACACATTGCACACACACAAAACTACTCACTCTTTCCATGTGCTGCCCTAAATGATGTATCATTTCTAGGAAAAATGCTTCATGGAATATATAACCAGAGTGAAATGGAATTAGATGAAATATTTATTATAATGAAATAGTATTTCACTATGGTTATGTAAACAATAGTATTTTGTAGAGTAGTATAGTTTTACTATTTGCATTGACTGCCAATATGACAACTTTAGTTCGGGATGGGTATGACAGACACAGAAATCAATTAATGTTATGTCTTCTTACTTGGAATTTAGGAGGATGTGTACAACTAATATAGGAGAAATGTGTTTTCCAGAGGACTGTTAGACAGAACAGTCAAGTAGTTTGTTTACAAGAAACCAAAATAAAGATAAAAGATACACTCAGACTTAGGAACAAGACATTTCAACAAGTCTTTATTGATCACAAACCAGAAAGTATTAAGACCAAAGTTACTATATTCTTCAGGAGTGATTTACTTCTAAATAAAGAACAGGGACTGACAAGATGAACAGAGTGCAAGATAATACAGAAGAAAATAAGTGGTCTTCTCACTGCAACTCTGTCTGCACTTCAGTCTGCTTTTGAGGTGAATTTCTTGACATCCATTTCTCAAACATAATTTGGTTATGATAAAAGACTTAGGCATAGTCCACAATATACATATTCACTCTTACAAACATCCGGCAGAAACATGGGTTTTGAGCATTTAAACTTTGGTCAGCATGCTGAATATTTTGACCAGTAAAATATAAAAATAGGAAATGTACTAATTCTCTTTGCTCTACACTCACTTCATAACTCACAGCAACTCCAAAGTACAGTAAACAAAATATTATGGTTCGCACACCTTGCACCACTCTTTGGACATCACTGCTTTGCAGTAATGAAATGCAACCGGTTTCCTATTTACTGAACATACTCACTTAAAAATTTTCAACAAACACCACTCTCCCACTCAAAGATGTATGTTTCCAAAAAAATCAGAACTACTCACAAAAAATTCACAGTCTGACCTACTAATTCGACTATGTTATATCTTTTCTGTAGCCGGATAAGCATTCACCATTCTAAATGTTTGAACAAAATCACACCAGACATTAGGGCACCTTCAGCACCACAGATATTAGCAAAGAACAGAACTAACATGCAGCAAGTATTTACCATGTCACTGTTTTGACAGTCATGGCTAATATATGTAACTTACAGACTGCCATAATGTTCCTTGTATTCTTCTGGTACTATGTCCATGGTGCCACTTCTTGCACGTTTTTCTTTTTGTCGCTCATATCACAACATACTTGCAGATCCTACACTCAAGCTTTCTACACCATTATCTACTCATACACATTCCCCTCTTAGCTACCATTTTACCATACCTCCTTACTTTCCTTATCTTAGCTGCCTCAGAGTATATTTGCATATCTAAATTACATCTATACTCCACACAATCTCTTTACAAAGACTATGCCATCCCTTTTTGCATACTTTATCTTTACTATCACACAACATAACTTTTATATTGTGTTTTCTACTTAAGAAGCGCACAGTATTTTTTGAATCTATCATTATTTCAACAACTCTCTTTGTGGTTATTTGATTCACTGTATTACATATTTCTACAATGTGATTATTCCTTCTGCCAACTGGCCTGTATATATATATATATATATATATATATATATATATATATATATATATATATATATATATATATATATATATATATATATATATATACGGGTCTAGTTTGCTTGGTTAAAAGCCCATACACTCGAAAGTTATTTTCATGACACGAAAATAATGAAAACTGAAATCCCGAAGCTTGTAGTTTCTCGAAGGGCAAATAAACACTTCCCCACTGTAGTGCAATCACAGAGTTGATATATATGGTTATAGGGATTGTGGGGGGGTGTAGCCCTCTACCTAGGTGGGTTTCAGATACTACGATGTGTTTTTATGAAGTTGTGGGCAAGTGTTTACTTGCCCTGGGAAAAATGCTTGGTTTGTGATTTTACTTTTTGTTATTTTTCATCTCGTGAAAATAATGTTTGAGTAGTTGGGCTTTTGAGCATGCAAAGTAGAGCCATGTGTGTGTGTGTGTGTGTGTGTGTGTGTGTGTGTGTGTGTGTGTGTGTGTGTGTGTGTGTGTGTGTGTGTGTGTGTGTGTGTGTGTGTGTGTGTGTGTGTGTATATATATATATATATATATATATATATATGGGTCTACTTTTTCTTATCAAAAGCTCATGCTTTTGAAAAGGAAAAGTATGATCCCATTAATGCAAAAGTGCACTTAAATGAAAATACGAAAGTGCACTTTTGCGACTATTGGTTCACACCACAAAATCATTTTTGCAGGCTGTGCTCCCCACACCCCTGCACCGCTGCTACTTTATTTATACTAACTCCAAGATCTCACTACAGTGGGGAAACAGGTATATTCCCTTATCCCCACTGTAGCGTGCTATGTTGCTGCAGTTTTTTTTTTTTTTTAATATTACCAGTTTAGAGAACCAGTAGTAGAAAAAGTGCACTTTCACATAAATAGGATTGTACTTTTCCTTTTCAAAAAGCATGGCCTTTCGATAAGAAAAAGTAGACTCACACACACACACACACACACACACACACACATATATATATATATATATATATATATATATATATATATATATATATATATATATATATATATATACATATATATATATATAAGTATACACACACACATATATATATATATATATGTGTGTGTGTGTGTGTGTGTGTGTGTATACACACACACACATATTATATTAACTAATTACCTCACAAAAATGGAAAACAGCAAATATTTATATCCCAAATGAAGATGACCCTAGCTATATATCACACTTAAAATATAGGAAAAGTAGAAGGACGTGATTAACACATCTTTGATATCAGGATATTGCCATTTAACATAAGACTGCATGGAAGGAAGGAATACCATTTAAGAGCATGAAAGGCATTATAAGAGTCAACATGGAACAAGAAGGATAGATAAATGCATAAAGGTAATACCACAAAGAACCTTTAATATACGTTTTCTACATATTTCAAAACACAAGTTATTAGAACATACATACACATAAATGAGCTCTTGCTATCAGACCATGCACCCATCCTCTTTATTGTGCATAATACAGGTTGGGTATGTCATAACTGAAAGAGTGCAGATACCAAAAAAAAACTGATGAAGATAGTAAGGGATGTTTAATGGAATATAAAAAAGAAAAGAAAAAAAGAAATAAAGAAAGAAAGGAACATTATCTCTGAGATTTAAGCAGAGAAGACAAGAAAGTCAAATTCCCCTGTCCCGCCACACTTACTCCATGACATCCCTATCACCTGTTCTCTACCTTGTATCTCTAAAAAGCAGGTCACAAACGTCCTCTCTACGGCCAAAAACACAGCATCTGTGGGACCTGATAACATCTTAGGTTGCGTCCTACATGGGCTCAAACAAGAATTATCAACGCCACTGGGTACTCTTTTTAATCATAGTCTAAGCTCCGGCTTCATCCCACCTGAATGGAAATAGGCCACTGTTATCCCCTTGCACTGACCCCGGGAACTATAGAGCTATTAGCTTGACTAGCATTATCTGCAAGGACATGGAGCAAATCATTATGGACCTTAACAACAAAGATATAGGTAATCTCCAAACACTCGACCCTATTCAGTTTGGATTTGTCAATGGGAAATCAAGCCTGTTAAACCTGGTGGACTTCTTTGAGACAGTCATCAAGTCCTTGAATGAGGGGAAGTCTGTGCATACAGCCTACCTAGACTTGGCCAAGGCTTTTGACACTATCTCCCACTTAGGCATCATTGACGAACTCACCCAGCTAGGTATAAACCCTTACATCATTAGATGAGTCACTAATTGGCTCACTGATAGAACCCGTATAGTCAAAATAGGGGAATCTTCCTCCAACTGCAGACCTGAACCAGCGGTGTTCCAAAGGGATCAGTCCTGGGACCTCTACTGTTTGGAATTTATTTCTCTAAAGTACTAGCTAAAACTAAAGGTTTGACATGAAGGTAAACTAAAGGGCTGACAAAGTTTGCTGATGACTGCAAACTGAGAGTGGTCATAGAATCTCCAAACGATATCAATATCCTACAAAAGGGTCTTACACAAACAAATGATTGGTGCCAAAGTCATGGCCTTAAACCCAATACACAAATATGTATTATCCCTTTTGGTAAGCTCAGTGTTTGTGCTATCTACCACATCAATAACAACACCCTAAGTATGCACTCAGTGGTGAGAGACCTGGGCACACACAGGTAGACAGTAACCTTACCTTTGCTCACGATGTCTCCACAGTGGTAAGAAGGGCATTCTGTATTGCTCGTCTCATATGTAAGGGCATTGAACCCAGACAAAAAGAAGTTATAACCTCCATGTACTCTTCCTTCATCAGGCTATTAACTGAGTACAACACCCCTTTTGGTATGTACCTTTCCAAGCATATGCAGCAATTGGAGAGACCACAGAGGTTCCTCACAAGGAAAATTCAAGGTCTTTAGCATCTGTCCTATGTTCATAGTTTCATAGGTTCATAGGTTGGTACTAGGATGCCAGCCCTAGGGCCTATACAAGCCTAGCCATAACAATTTTCTGGCTATTTCTTCCCACACTATTTACTTCTCTGGACCCCTGTCTAGCAGGGCGACTGATGTGATCCCTGGGGTGAATTTCCTTTCTTCCACCCAGTCATCAAGGTGTATTTTGAAGAGGGCCAAAGAGGTGCTCTGCTTGACATGTATGGGCAGTCTATTCCAGTGTCTGGGGAGTCTCTAAGTCAGGAACCTATCCCTCCAGCATGTTTTGTTTATTGTGATGACAAGGTTTAGATCCCTGGAGTGTGTGGCTCTGAGGGATTGGGATTTCTTCAAGTGTAGCATGTCCAACAGCTCTGGGTTTGACTTGACCTTGTATGTTAAGCAGAGATCACCTCGGAGTAGACGACATGCGACAGAGTATAGCTGGAGTTTTTTAAGGCGGTCAGCATAGGGCATCTGCTTTAGGCCTGTGATTCTTTTAGTGAGGTATTTCTGCAGCCTTTCCAGTTGTTGCAGATGTCTTGAGAGGTACATACCAAACAGGGCATTGTATTCTATAATGGGTCTAATGAGGGATGAGTACAGTGGGACAATGACCTCCTTTTTTCTGGATGAAAAGCCCTTAGTGATGAGGTGTGCCACATAGAAGGATTTCCTGACTGTTGTGGTGATGTGGTTATGGGTCATCTGAAGTCACTGCAACTTTATTCTGTTTCATACAGACTACTCAGAGGTGACCTATGCCTTGAAAATAAAGCAATCTTTGACCCTGCTTTATTGGAAATGCTGCATATCAGCAAATTAAATGGTACATGGGTTATTTGCTTTAAAGACTTTAACTTGGTATGTCTCCCAGAAGTTATCACACCTTTGGAATGGACTCCCACTTCATGTCAAACAGACCACCTCATGGCCCTCTTCAAACTCAATCTGGATGATTGGATGGGTAACCATAAATTCACCCCAGGGGTCCCACCTGTGTTCTTCTTGGACAGGGGAAATTGGTGCTGATCTTGGAAGTAAGGGTAGAACTTGGCTAGGCTTGTAAGGGCTCTAGGGCCATTAGCCTAGTAACTCCCTATAATCCTATGATCCTAAATAGTGAACTAGAGTCTACTACTAAAGAAAGAGGGTCAATTCTATGCAAAAGTCTATAACAACCTCACATTATTATATGAATGATAGCAATTTTGAGAATCCATTCAAAGAACTCAGGTAGGTGAGGATTCTTAGGAAAACTATCAATTTTCTCAACTGATTATTTCAATTTTTGATGATCATTGAGGTTGCAGTTTTCTCCATTGCTGTGCACTCTCAGAGTTGGTATGCTTAAGCTGGGGGGGGGTGGATCTCCCATAACATATAGCTACAGGAAGGACTGAACTACTGCAAAAATGCCCTCTTTTCTCTTTGCTGAAAGTGGCTTACTGAACAGTATTTGGGAAGATGTTTTTGGTAGATTGAAATGAACTAGGTTCGTTTCCCACCTTGGAGGGAAAAAATTAAAGAAACAAATGCTTATCCAGTATATTATTTTATGATAGGCATATAATTATGTTATTAAGATGTCTGGCATTCTATTTAAAGGAATATAATAGATTCCCTTAAACCAGGTGGAAATCACTTAGAATAGTACTTGCAAAATGAGGCGGTTTCAGTGGTGCAGCAGTTAGCATTGTCACCTCACAGCAAGACGTTCTCTGGTTCAACTCATGGCTGGCGTGCCTTCTGTGCAAAATGTGCATGTCTTCCCTGTGGTCACTTGAGTTTCCTCTGGTTGTTCCGGTTTCTTCCCACATTCCAAAGCCATGCAGTATATGGACTGGACACTCTAAAATTGGCCATAGGTGCAAGTGTGTGTGTGTGTGAGTGGTATGGATGAACTACATCAGCAGGATTAACTACTCAGTGGTGTAAACCTTGGTTCAAGATGATTGTCACTGTTGAAAGTGACACCCTGACCCCATGTGCAAAATGGAGAAAGGGGGTTGAGAATGGATGGATGGATGGAGTACTTGCAAAGGGGAGGACGGTTTGCTAGACAGTTCAAACTTTTGCCAAATTTCCTTAGTTAACCTGAATATCAAAATTCTATCTATAGCTCTAGCAAGGATATTGGATACAATTGTTGCCAGAAATAAGTAACACAGGACAGTGGAGATAAAATGGTAGACAAATCCTATATAAATAATGGGCAATTGCAAACTTTATTTGTCAGAATCAGTATAGTAGTATAAAGGTGGGACTAGATTGATTTGAGAAAAAAACTTTGACTCAATATATTGGAACTGCATGTTGAAAGATAGATCAGGGATAACTGATCTGGTCATCACCAACATGGGGTCTCTATGTTCCACACCAGAGGTATACCCCTCATTGGTAAGATCAGATCATAAACTAATCTCACTGGACATCCATATTCCGTCCCCACCCCCAGCCAAGGAAACCACGGTGAAGAACTTCTCAAAAGCAAACTTCACACTTCTCAAAAACGAGGTGGAATCCTTCAAAGGCCCCGGGCCAGTGGAAAATATGGCCCAAAACACAGAATCCTTTACAAAAGCATTCTATGGACAACTACAGGAATGCATGGAGCATGCTATCCCAAATAAAACCAAGACTCACTCCTCCAAAGGCAAGAGACCTGTCTGGTGGACCCCAGCCATAAATAAGCTATACAACAGAAGGAGAAAGCTACTACATGATAGAGCAAAATCCCGAAAAGGGGTCAGTACTAGCAAGAAACTACGATCCCTCATAAAATCATCTAAGGCCAGCTTCGAAAGAAAAATTGCACAAGACACTAAAGATAATCACAAGGCCTTCTTTAGTTATGTCAGGAACCTGGGAGGCAACTCCCAGATATGCTCTGAGTTAGTGCAAAATGACAAAAAATACACTGAACCCACAGACATTGCCAACATCCTGGCAGAAAGGTTCAGTGCAAACTTCTCACCCCCCCCCCAAAAGAGCAAATGTCTATCCAAACAGAGTGCAGCCTTCCTGAGATCACAGATGCACAGGTGAGAGCTGCCCTCTCCAAAGCAAAAAACACAGCATCAATGGGACCAGACAGTGTCCCGGGCGGCGTCTTACATGAGCTCCAAGAAGAACTAAACCCTCATATAAAGTCACTGTTCAATCTCAGCCTTACTACAGGATATGTACCCAAGGAATGGCGTACAGCAACAGTGGTCCCACTCCACAAAGGTGGTGCCACAACAAACCCCGGAAACTATCACCCTATAAGCCTGACTAGCCTGGTCTGCAAAGCTATGGAGCATATCATCATGGAAATCATAAACAAAGACATTGGGAACCTCCAGACACTGGATCCTACCCAATACGGCTTTGTTAAGGGCAGATCTTGCCTCTTGAACCTGGTTGACTTCTTTGAAACAGTTACCAAAGCCATAGATGAAGGGAAGTTAGTCCACACAGCCTACCTGGACCTCGCAAAAGCCTTCAACACAATACCCCACTCGGGCATCATAAATAAGCTCACCAGCTTAAATATCAACCCCTATGTCACAAGATGTGTTGCAAACTGGCTCAGGGATAGAACCCACATGGTCAGAATAGCAGGTGCCATGTCAGACTCTAAACCAGTTACAAGTGGCGCACCACAAGGCTCAGTCCTGGGACCTCTCTTTTTAGGTATATATTTCTCTGAGGTACAGGCTAACATGGGTGGACTATGGCTGACCAAGTTCGCAGATGACTGCAAACTGGGTGCCATAATCAACTCTCCGGCTGACACAAGCATCCTCCAAAAGGGTCTCACAGAGACGGATAACTGGTGCCAGAGCCATGGCCTAAAGCTAAATGCCAAAAAGTGCATAGTCATCCCCTTTGGGAAAAACAAAGTGCCCACAAATTACCACATAGGTGGTAACCCATTAAGTATGGAAGAAGTAATTAGGGACTTGGGGACCCAAGTAGATAGCAATCTTTCCTTTGACAATCAGATTGTCAAAGTGGTTAGAAAGACCTTCTATAATAGCCTTCTATAAAGGGTTCACATCTAGATCAAGAGAGGTCATTGTGCCCCTCTACTCATCACTTATCAGGCCCATAATTGAATATAATGCCCTATTTGGGATGTACCTTACCCGACACCTGCAGCAACTGGAAAGACCCCAAAAGTACCTCACCAAGAGGATCAAGGGACTCAAACAGATGCCTTTTGCAGTTCGACTAAAGAAACTCCAGCTCTACTCAGTTGTGTACTGTCTACTCAGAGGTGATCTGTATCTGACGTATAAGGCCATGTCCAACCCAGAATTAATGGACATGCTTCACCTCAGGAAATCCAAATCCCTTAGAGCTACATGCTCCAGGGACTTGAACCTCAGCACAGAAATAAATAGGACATGCTGGAGGGACAGATTCATATCCCAGAGGCTCCCCTCACTCTGGAACAAAATCCCAATCCATGTTAGGCAGAGCCCCTCACTGAACCTCTACAAGAGAAATCTTGACGAGTGGATGGGAGATCATAAGTTTACCCCTGGGATCTCTTCTGTGTCCCTGCTTGACAGAGGTACAGTAAACTAACCTTAAAAGGGCTACCTTCTGTGACCTACTATACAGAGGCACAGTCAACTAATCTAAAAGGGTGGCAAAAGCAAACACACTCTGGCTAGGCTTGTAAATGCCCTAGGGCAAATAGGCTAGTATCAACCTATTATACCTAAGTCTAAGGTCTTAAAAAATAGGGAAACATCAAAAGTTGGCATATATAAAGAAGTTCTATGCAGGGATGTCCCTTAGTGCCAAGAGATTTCATTATAATTATAGTTATCAAAACAATGGCCAAAAGTGTAAAATCATTCATGAAGCACCTGGGGATACAGAGAAAAAAAGAGTGTGGCTACTCAGTATGCTTATGGATTACTGTTTCAATGAGGGAAAAGACAGATGAAATTATTGTTGAAGACATAAATACTTTGGAAAATATTAAACTTAAAGTTCAACATAAACAAAATGGTATTAGTGTGAGTACAATCAAGCAGAGGACAAGGATCTTCTGGCCCATTTAGAGCATTTTCCCAATGTATCTATGATTAGCAATTGGTTATATGATATAAGCCATGTTAGAAAACTATTTAGTATACTTGTTGACAAAATACAGCAGCCTTTATCAACAGACATTGTTAACTAGAATTTATTAGTTAAAGGAATCCACTATAGACCATGTTTCTCCCACTGCCCTTATATATATATATATATATATATATATATATATATATATATATATATATATATATATATATTTAGAAATGTGTTATTCTCTTATGAGCACAGGAAACTACAAGACATCCAAGGCATAGATAATTTAGCACTAGGTAGCAAAGGAAAAAGCAAAGGAAAAAAATCATCAAACAGAAGGGATATATTTGGAAAATGTAGGAGTGGTGGGGTCTCTAGTCATATGGTCTGATCTTTAATCTGAATCAATATGGTTAATCAGGATTGCATAATAGAATGGGCCAAGTTATTTTCACACAAAAACACTTGTCAAGCTGCCAGCCAGTTAGATGCATGACTAAACAGAGTTCTTCTAAAAGGAAAAAACTTTATATGGATAAGATCGTTTAAGACTCGAGCATGGAAACGTAGTGAGGTAAGATGGTTAGAGAAAGACAGGGAATTCTGGCAAAAGGTAGAGATGAGGGAATGGAACCAATGAATAGCAGAAGAACCCAACAGAGTCACAGCACATGTTAAAGTTAAAATATTTTAAATTATAATAGCAAAGGTTTCTTTACAACGTTTTATATATATATATATATATATATATATATATATATATATATATATACATTCAGTTTTCTCAATATACTCTTACAGTCATAGTAAACATAACAAACAACAGACCCCATGGCAGAAATAGATTTTGGTTTAAAATGAGGTTGAGAAAGTATCATTTAACTAGATTTTAGGAAGAGAAGGGAATATTAAGCATAAAGCTAAGGAATCAGGGAGGATTACAAATAAAGTCTAAGCACTGGAAATTAGTATGGGATATCGCTATATGGGATATCACTACAGAATAGCAAAAGTGGTCAATGTTTTGAGTGCAACAAATAACAATCCTGTTCCTCTGATACTTTTTTTTTTTTTATAATTGAAATTTTATTGAATTTTCTTTTCATAACACAAACAAGTAAAAAAATCATAACACACAGAAGTGTAAATTTACATGAGTGTTCATACAGAAGATAACATAAAACTCACACTAAAAAATAAAGAAATTGAAATACAACCAGTCTTATCTACAATATGTACAAAGTGCTGCTTTGGGCAAACTCATGTACAGATGAGCCACTTAAGAAAGTTTGAATTGTCTTGAAGGATTACATATAGCAGATGTAGCAAAGCTAAACAATACTGATTGTGACATCATAACCATGTTTTAATATTTTTTTCTTTTTTTTCCCAGAACCACACATCAGGGGGCAAAATATAAGGGGAAGGAAACAAACAAAATGTGAATAGCAATTTAAAATTTTTCCCAATAACTAAGAATGATAGTTAGAGATATCCTCTATCCAAGCAAAAATAAATAGAGATAACTTTAACTATCTAACAAAAGTTCAAAAAGGGAGTTCCAAAATTTCTGAAAGTAAATGAGTTTCTTTGGACTTGTTATTAAAAGTTTTTGTGAAGTTTTGTATGTGATCGCCATGTTCTTGAAGCCACTCCATGACATCTTGGTGCTATCTAGCCAGTGCTTGGTGATGTATAATGTAACTAAAGAACATAAAGTTATTAGGATATGTGATTTACATTTGGATAAGTTATTAACTGGGATATGTAGGAGTGCCATCTCCCATGAGAGAGTTGATTTATGGTATCCCAGTTTATCTAGTTTCACCTTGAGGGAGCACCAAATAGAGTTGAAGTATCTACAGAACCATAAGATATGCATAATGTCCTCTTGAGGGTGCAAACAGCAGGGGCATGCAGTTGAGATATTCGGGTTAAATTTGTTTAAGTGAACAGGCATGAAATATAAATTATTATTGATCATGAATTGGGTGTAAAGTTTTTTAAATGGGAAAAAAGATAAGGTAGAATTAATAGCTTCTCTGAAAAGCTAGAGCCTTGCTGGTTCCAATAATCTGCAAATAGCATCTTATCTTTGTGACTGTTATGTAGTCAGGACGAAATCAATAAGTGCACTACTTCCTCGATAATAAATTAATTTATTGCGGACACGAAATAAAACTGAAAAACTGATACATGCTAATACAAGGTTAAGTGCTTTCACTCACTATGTGAGCTTCTTCAGAACACAGTTATCCACAGTAAATACCATTTATAAATAGACAAACCTGGCGCCAAAAAAAATCAGCTGTGACATTTACTTAAAGGAACAATTTCTATCAAGTAATACTCCATAATAAAAAAAACATATGAATCAGTGAACCTAAAGTTTTTTTCTTTGAAACCATTTGTTGTAAAAGTCTCCTTTTAAGAAACAATTATATTATGTATAAAAAGTTGTATTTATGTATGTATATTAAAAATATTACGCTTAAAAACTGTATTATGATGTTAATACATATTACACTGACACTGGTCAACCTTAGTAAGATATGAATAATATAAACTGAATTCAGAATGAATTATGATACATTCTTTGTATTAGCTTGTATCAGTTTTTTAGTTTTATTTCGTGTCCGCAATAAATTAATTTATTATCGAGGAAGTGGTGCACTTATTGGTTTCGTCCTGACTACATAACAGTTACTGGTTGGATTGTTTGCTTCAGATCTTATCTTTGTGAAGTATAGCATTAATAAGCATGTATGTTAGGGATAGCATGTTCTTGTTGGATGATAAGACATCAGATATTTTAGACATCTGATTAATGTCCATTTCATTAATATTGTGGGCATAAGGCAGAGAGGCAAAAAGTTCCCTTAGTTGACGTAAAATTATAATGTATTTTTTGGGCATGTTTAGTGTATTACGTAGTTTTGTGGGTGATAAATCCCTAAACTTGTGAATATCCCATATAGTAAAATCCCTGATATGAGGGTAATTAGCTAAGTTAATCATATTTCTATTCAACATAAGGTTAGGGTTTAGATGAATAGGCTGTAATAAAAGGAATGCATTTTTCAAATTAACAGAGTTAACTAGTTCTTGAAAATTTTTTATTTTTTCCTTTAAGATATGGTGCAATTTTGATTTCTTAAGGAATAATGGGTCCATGAAGGGAAGCGCTTTAGGGTTAAGGTTATTATCTAAAACATGATTAAACCACATATTAATCCCGGGGGGGGGGCAGAGCTGGGCAGCTGGATTGTGATTTACATTTTTAATTAGTCTGTTAGCATGTAGAATTCTATAGTACATATGTAGGTCTGGTATGCCAAGGCCCCCCTTTATTTTTTGGAAGTGTAAGTATTAGATAAGATATTCTGACTGCCTTTGGGTACCAAATAAATTTCACAAGTGCCTTATGAATTTTTAAGAAAAAAATATTGAGAATGGATGAAAGAGATGCATGGAAGAAGTATATAATCCTTGGGAGGATATTCATCTTAATAATGGATGTTTTAGAAAGCATAGGGAGTTTCAGCTGTTGCCGTCTGGACATATCTTGGGTTATAGTTGACCATACTTTTGTTAAATTGAAATGTAGTATAGAAGGTGTAGCATGATCATACTTAATTCCTAGATATTTGAAGGAGTATACTGTGCGAAATGGAGAGTCTATAAAAAGTTTTCTTTATGAGCACAAGGGTTAATTGGATTTATCTTGGTTGATCTTATAATCTGAAATGTATGTATAAGTATTAAGGTTTGCTATTATCTTCTTAGTATCTGATATGGGGTTTTCAAAATAGAGGTTCAAGTCATCAGCGAATGCAGCTGGACTTATACTGGTATATAATATTTTGGGTATTGAATCAAAGGTTTTCTGATGGAGAAATAGAAATAATGGTTCTATATAAAGGTTGAAAAGAAGGCGATACAGGGGGCAACACTGACGAGTTCCATTAGAAATTTTTATAGGCAATTCATACTTCTTGTTAATATAAAGGCATGTGAAGGCACTATTATATAAGATTTTAATAGTATTAATGAAATTTATAGGAATGTCATATTGTCCTAGGACTACAAATAGAAATTTCCAGTTCACCCTGTCAAATGCTTTGGAAGCATCAAGGATCATGGCATATCTTGGGTTTTTATATTTCTTAGTCATGTTGATCATGGTCTCTAATGTTAGAGTATAGTCCCATGTGTGCCTATTTGGCATGAAGCTGGCTTGGTCATTTGAAATAAGGGAGGGGATTACTTTTTTAAGCCTTTCAGCTAACATAGATGACAGGATTTTAATGTCTATATTCATTAAAGAGATTGGCCTGTAATTGTTGATGTTTGATTTGTCCAGATTATTTTTGGGGATTAGAATTGTCTTGGAGTGATTAATATAAAGGTCTGAGATCCCATTACTAAGAATATAGTTAAATAGTTTTAGTAAAATGGGAGCTAATACATCTTTAAATGATTTATAAAAGTCTGGGGCATAGCTATCAGGGCCTGGAGCTTTACCTGATGTTAGGTTATCTGTTCCTCTCATACTTGATACTGGTAACATTAGTTAGTAAAGGAAAAAGGGGTTTGTCACACTGTAGCAGTAGTCAAATGAATGCAACCATTTTATACATATTTTGGGATTTGCTTAGCGCCAAACACTGGAAGAATCAGTTCAAGGAAATCTGGGATATTTTTTTCAGAAAAAAATGTATACAACAAAGGAAAAATGTATATCTGATATAAGCATTTGGGTGGCTGTGTGTGTTGGGCACCACATTTCCACATCAGCTAGCATTAGAAACTTCATTTAACATGTGTTTCGCTATTTATCATTGCCAGGCAATAGAAAATGGAAAACTGAGATAATACCTTCATACAAAAAAAAATCTCAGAAGTGTACTATATATTGACTTGAATAATCCTGCATTCACTGAAAGGAGAAGAGCAGTCTAACCCATAATGTCAGTATCAGATTTCAGTATTTTCATATTTCTGTTTTAGTTTTGATTAGAATAGGATATAAAGTTATAGTAGTCAAATGGATTTGCTCCAGTGACTCTAAGCACAGAATTTTATAAAGATGGAGTCTGATGGACACATTTATTCACTAATTGTATATGGTCTTGTTAACTGTATTTCATTGTACATTTGATAGTATCTATGGCTCAACAGATAACATGCTTGCCTTTGGCGCTGAACGATTAAAAGGCTCTGTGGTCTCTTCCTGCTGAAGATGACTGCATTAATTTTCAAAGTATGAGACTATAATGCAGCATTTGAAGGTACTGTAGTCCTGAGTGTGCTGTCTTTCTGATGAGATGTTTTACAGATGTTGCACCTGCTTGAGTTGGTAGTATCAGAAACAGATGCAAAAGATCCAATGGAACCAACTGAAATGAAAAAGGAGTTGCTTTACACACACACACACAGACACACACACACACACACAAACACATGTTGTTGTTGTTGTTTGTCTTTTCGGCTTTTCCTGGTTAGGGGTCGCCACAGCGGAACTGCGGTCCGCTAATGATTGTCAATCTATTTTTTTTATGGTGCCGAGTTCCCAACCCAATGCCCAACATTCAGTGAAGGCACGCCCATTCACGCATGTCTTTCGAAGGCCACTCGACCGCAGGGAGGACATGCAGACTCCACACAGAAAGCACTCCAGCCATGAATCGAACAGGAGAACCTCTTGCTGTGAGGTAACAATGCTACCGCTATACCACCGCAGCTTGTATCATATATATAGATATATATATATATATATATATATATATATATATATATATATATATATATATAGTTTTATATATATATATATATATATATATATATATGTATATATATATATATATATATATATATATATATATATATATGTATATATATTATATTTATATATATATATATATATATATATATATATATATATATATATATATATATACATACATACATATATGGGTCTACTTTAAAACACTGACAAGCATAACACCGACGATGAGAACATCGAGACTGGAAGATCGACAACTGAGATGACCAGCAGTTTAAAAGCATGAATCTTCACATGCCCGACAAACCACAATCCCAACAATCAACAAAACAAAACAAATACCTTTTCCGAAAAGCACACACACAACACAAGCACAACAAAAGCCTTACAAACCTACACTAAACCTTACATACACAACTATCTATGCACTAACATTAACCCAAACCCTAACCCTAAGGTCCATCACTATCGCACACTCACCTAACCCGCGCCCTAACCCTAACTCACTTAACCCGCCCCTAACCCTAAAGTCTGTCACTATTGCACATTTACCTTACCCGCACTCTAATCCTAACTCACTTAACCCTCCCCTAACCCTAAAGTCTGTCATTATCGCACACTTACCTTAACATGTCGGTGTTCTCAGCATTGGGCTTTTAAACTGTCGGTCATCTCAGTCTCAGTGTTCTCGTCGTCAGTGTTTTGCGTGTCAATGTTTTCAAGTAGACCCATATATATATATATATATATATATATATATATATATATATATATGTATATATATATATGGTTATCAAAGTGTGGTTATATAATGATTGGTCATCATGTAATACCCCCTATTTAGTAATACGTGTTAACCCTAACCCTGTTCTTAACCCTAGTATGCATCTTAAATTAAAAAAAAAGTCCTATGGCACTACCACAAAACAAGACAGTTTAGAAACATATGCAGTGCACACACACACACACACACACACACACACACACACACACACACACACACACACACACACACACACACTAGCTCAATCCCCTAACCATAACCTTAAACACTTACAATTACCCACACACTTAATCTATCCTTTTACTTAACCCTTACTCTAACCTACAGACTTTCACAAACACAGACACACACAACTGACAAAACCTCTGCTCAACAAACTGGTTGTTTAACCATAAAACCATGAACTTTCACCTGTTGACCAAAGCAACCATCAACCAAGCAAATGAAATCTCTCTAACTATATATACCAACTGTGGGATTACACTACCGTGGAGAAATGGGCATTCTGGGCAAGTGTTTACTTACCCTGGGAAAAATTCACCATTCAGGTATTTAAGGTTTTGCAATTTTCATCTTGCAACAATGAGTTTCGATCATATGGGATTTTGAGCTTCAGAAGGGGATCCATATACGTATATATACATATATATATATATATATACATATATATATATATATATATATATATATATATATATATATATATATATACATAAAGAGCTGTATTGGCAAGTGAGATTAAATGCAGTGGCACCCCCTGGCCTCCATGACCATGTTAACTTGGGTCCTATACTCCAATATAGGGCTAATATCCTCCGGTAGAATAATAACGCAAAAGACCTAGACATGTGGTTGAGTAGAACATTTTCTTTCTGTACTGACAATGGCTATACGAGAGCAGTGGATTCCTTCACTAATAACTATCAAGAAACACTACGTACATTCAAAAGAAAATTAAGTAAGGTATGTGCTTTACAATGCAACAATGCTTTTTTGACTGAATCTATAAAACAAAAGCAAGTACCTAAAGTTCTCTGCATGTTCAAATTTCCAAATGGATTATTGAGGGGACAGAAAGATCTTGATAAGCTACAATGTATGTTTGATAGACATGGTTTAGAATTAATGCAGTTTATAATTAGAAGTAACAACAGCTGGATTAATGAAATTTTTAAAGAGATAAATGATTTAAACAGTGTGTTACTTAATGATGTTTCTTTTAATAGATTTGAGGGTCAGTATAATTGCCTATTTGACCAGGTTAAAGAACAAAGAAAGCAAAATATGATTGGAAAACAAAAGAAGTTAGTCAGAGACAAGAATGATTATCTTAATACCTCTGCATACCCACTACCTAAGGCTTATACACAAAGACATTGTGATTCTGATAACGAATTAGAAGTAGAAGGGGCAGCAGGTGGTGGCCATGTATCTAGAAATATAGATAGGAATAATTCTAAGAGTATAGCTTTTAATAATATACACGAGAGTAGAACAGATTTCAATTTTAATCAAGAGTACCCCCCACTTAGGAGGTCTGAAAGGATTTGGAATTAAACATGGCAAAATAACAATTTTTTTACCCAAATCTCAGGGGAGGAGAGTACAACACCATCAAGAATTGAAACAGCATTGGAGAAAGAACAGTGATTTTTAGTTGAGAATCAGATAATCCAAGCCTTTGATGGTAAAATGGTGAGCCATAAAGGTTTTAATATATTTAATTATATGGATATGGAGTTAGAACCTTGCCACTTTTCACTATTACAAAAAAGGTTAAAATTTGTACCAAATCACAAAAGTGACATAGTTAAAATATTGACAGAATTAAAATTTTTCACCAGAAAACCTAATTTTAAGTTATTAAATAGGAGGAAGAAATAGAACTCCCAGATAGCTTGAGACAGAAAAGTACTTTTAACCCTCCACTCCACCCGACAATAATAGGTTTCGGAAAAATGTGCACCCATGAGAGAAGAGGAGTATGTTTTAAGGTCCATATATTCAGGCCAATAGAGCCTTTACAGGAGGTTTTTGGATGATATTTGTATTTTATGGAGAGGCACCCAAGAGATTTTAGAAGAATCCTTATCTTATTTAAATACTACATCAAAGTTTTTCAGGTTTCCCCACAACGTTTCTAAGGAAAAATTGCATTATAAGAATAATGGTAAATTCAGTTCAAAAATTTATAGAAAGAAAACTTTTTCTAATTCTTTCCTGCATTACAACAGTGCACACCCTGCTCATTGCAAGAGGAATATCCTTAAAGGGCAATATGGATGTGCCAGCTGGATGGTATCAGGGGAAGTTGATTATGAGAAAGAGATTACTCTGCTTGAATTTTTATTCAAGGAAAGGGGATACCCTGTTGATTTAAATTCTGAGGTAAGAAGCAAAGTTGATTCAGGAAGGAAAACAAGATTTTAACCAATTTTAGGTGGAATAGAAGAACAGGCATCACTAGAAAAAGGTTCAGAACAAGATTATGGCAAAGCATTGATATTAGAATTTAATGCCAGTTCTGGACTAGTAAGGAACATAATAGAAACTAAGTGGGAAAGATTTATTGGGCTCACAGATTTGAGTAAGATCCCAAAGGAACCTTTGAAAGTAGTGTATAGAAATTCTCAGAATTTAAAAAGCTTATTAGAAAATGACTATAGAAATGACAAAGTAGGAAAGAAAAAAAGAGGAACTTACAAATGTGTACGTTGCTCCCAATGTACATGTATTGCTAATAAGGAAAACATTTTTATTACAAGTAGAAATAGATGGGTAACTGGCAAAGATCTTTACAATTGTGGATCTGTTGGTCTGGGTTCCTATTACATGATCAAAAGATCACAATTTTGAATGCTCAGAAGAAAGAAAATGCCGCATATCGAAGTTGGTATTGTGGGATCGCAGTACAGTGAAGATTGGAATATTTGCCCTTTACTCAATGTAGTGCGATCTTGGAGTTGGTATATATATTTAGCGGGGGTTGTGGGGGGAGAAGCACAACACAATAATAGTTTCGATATGTGGCATTTTTGGCTGTATGAGCATTCAAAATTGTGATCTTTCGATCACGTAATAGGAACCCGTTGGTCTTGTGTTATCTTGCTATTTGTGATGAATGTGAATCCTTTTATATTGGTAAGACAGAGCACATGTTAAGAAGACTAATTAACGAGCATTATGACATTCAATGTAAAAAAGATTCAAATGCTCTGTATAAACATACAAAGTCATGTGAAAAGCATGTTACTCATTTTTTGTTTTAGAGCAGGTGAAAAAAGAAGTGAGGGGGGCTATGCGAAGAAAAGATCGAGTATAAAAAATTATGGTGGCAGTTAACCCTAGAAGCTACTACTCCACCAGGACTCAATGATTATATTTCCATAGCCCCTGTGCTAAAAATGAGAGCAGCTAAATTATAAAAGGTCAGAGGAAACACAATTGTATTTTAGTTACTTAAGAGTGTAATTCTAAATTGTAGTTTTCATCTATGCCACTTGAGGGTGATATCATTATGTTAAATAGTTATATGTGATGATTACACATTAAATGTTCTTAAACATTTCATAAATGTTTTAAAAGGTTTTAAATGGTTTTAATGCTCGTAAATGTTTTTAACAAATACTTTTAAAGGGCTATTTGCATATTAAAGTGCGCATCCAATTGTTTCAATGATTTTAACATGACACCACCTTTTGTTTTAATATTCATTATTTGTATTACTGTGATGCTTCATTGTGGTTTTTCATTGGTGTTTTTTGATTAATTAACTAAATAAGATATATAAGGGAATGATTAGTTTAAAATTTGCATCTGATGAAGTCTTATTAATCTGGACGAAAACGCTGTGGAATGTAATTGCATTTATGTGCCTGAACTGCTTAATAAACCAGCTTTTGGGTCTGCAATAGAGCCGATTATTTTCCTTTGTCTATGGTTCCTCTTTTGATTCAGATTTTAAAGGTTTTAATATATGTAATTATATGGATATGGAGTTAGAACCTTGCCACTTTTCACTATTACAAAAAAGGTTAACATTTGCACCAAATCGCAAAAGTGACATAGTTAAAATACTGGCAGAATAATAACTTTTCACCAGAAAACTTAATTTTAAGTTGTTATTTAAACAGGACGAAGGAATAGAGCTCCCAAATAATAGCTTGAGACAGAAAAGTATTTTTAACCCTCTGCTCCACCCTACAATAATAGGTTTCAAAAAATTTGCACCCATGAGATATATAGATCATTTCACTCCCATTCTTCTAAGTTTTACAACCTGAAAGAAGAGTCATCTTTATTGTATAATCTAAGAAATAATCATAACATCAGGGTGATGAAGCCTTATAAAGGTGGTATTAATGAATAAGACTGACTATAGTTATGCCATAGGGAGTATCTTGTAAGATACAGATACCTATGAACTGGTTTCACTGAATTAAATTAACATCTCACGTAGAAAGATAGAGTTAACATTGGATGATTCTCATATGCAAGGGGTGATTAACAAACCAACTTTTAGATTTATTTATTTTATTTTACATTTGTTGACCGGGATAGTCTGACTGGATACATGTCCATTTTCAGCGGAGGCCCAGGGAGAAAAGCTCCAAGGTAGTCAGAATAAAAAATATAACAATTTAGACATAATTACAGGTAGGTTATTTACAGAGGATACATGAAAAAACATGAGCTAGGCAAGTTCACAGGTATAGTTATCCCTGGTTTAAGTCAGGGGAATACATTGACAGTAGGCAGAATGTAATATATTACATACATTTATGAGGAGGGTTAACCAGGCTTGTTATAGTGGCAAAGCCAGTTTAGTGCCAGATGTTGTCTGAGTTTGGTTTTAAATTGGCAAAGGGAGGAGAGTGAAGTAATGTCGGCTGGAAGGAGATTCCAAACTCTGCCTACAGAGTTTGCAAAGAGGGCATCCCCAGCTGTATTGTTAATTTTGATTGTCTGCATTAGTAATTTGTTTGAGGATCTAAGCAGTCTATGATTGTTATGAGGGGTGATAATATTCATTAGGGATGGTGTATTATCTGGATTATAGAGAATTTTTTTAGCTATAGTCAGAAGGTTGTATTGGAATAGACTGGGAAGTTCTAGCCACCCAAGCTGTTTCAGGTTAATGCAGTGGTGTGTCCTAAATGTCAGGCCAGTGGCAAACCTGGCAATGTGATTGTAACAGGATGGCAATCTATTTAGGACTGACTTGTTTAGATTAGAGAAAAGGGGGGAGGCATATAGAAGTGTTGAGATTAGGTGGGTGTGGGCTATGGCAATCCTGGATGGAGGGGTTAGGAAGGCTTTTATTCTATACAGTGATCCTAGTTTTTTATTGATGTTCCTGATTAATTGATTGACATGCAAGTCAAATTTTAGGTTATTATTAATAATGACTCCTAGTAGTTTTGTAGAGGGGTTGGGGGAGATAACAGTGCCATCCTTCGCATTAATGTTGAAGATAAAAGCAGCAGACCTTTGTGTAGGTGAGAAAAACAGCATTTTGTTTTTTTGGGGAATTTAACAACAGGTGACGTTCAGAGAGCCAGTTGTCTATGGTATTAAAGGTGGAATGGGTAGCAGACCTCAGTTCCGTAGGAGCTGTAGAAAAGCAAACCAGGGTGGAGTCATCAGCGTATTTGATACAGCTGACGTTTGGGATGACAGTGTATAAGTCATTAATAAAGATGAAAAACAGTAGAGGCCCTAATATTGAGCCTTGTGGCACTCCAAGGGTGTTTGGTAGAAGGTTAGAGAGCTTGTCTTTCCAGCGAACCACCTGCTGCCTCCCATTGAGGTAGGATTTAAACCCCAGCAGGGCTTTGGAATCTAGATAGAAGGCTTTCAGGGTGTGTAACAAAAGTTGGGGATCAACCATATCGAATGCCTTGAGGAGACCCAAGAAGAGGGCAGAAGAGATATAATTGTTGTTACGGTTGTTGTTTATGGTATTGGTGAAAGCCAGGAGGGCCAAGGTTGTGCTGTGGTATGGTCAGAATCCATGCTGGGTATCGGCCATGAGGTGATTTTGGATTAGGTGGTGCATGAATTGTTTGCGTACATATTTTTCCATTATTTTTGCCAGTGGGGAAAGTATAGCAATTGGTCTATAGTTGGAAAAATCCATGGAGGATCCCACTTTATGTAATGGGATTACATAGGCTGTTTTCCATAAGGTGGGAATTTTTGTCTCTGTTATGGTCTGATTAATTAGAATCGATATAGGATAGGCAATGGCATCAGCTGATTTTTGAAGGTACTCGGCAGGTTGTTGGTCAGTGGCGAGTGAGGTGGGTTTTAATTTTTTTAGGAGAGAGTGAACAAATTATGTAGGCACTGGTTGGAGGCTAAATGAGGATTGGTTTAGAGGGGTGGTATTATCAGGGCCAGGAGAGCTGGGAGGTAGTTGGCTAGCTAGGGTTTGTATTGTTTCAGTAAAGAAATGGTTAAAGCAGTCTGAGACATCCTGAGGAGATTTATCAATGGTAGCAGCGGGGATGGGGGTGGATGTTTTTCCAGGGTGAAATAGATTGCTCAGACCTGCCCAGAACTTCTGAGAATTATTCCAGTTAACTGTCTGCAAATTATGATAGTATTGTTTTTTTGTCTGTTAGAATGGACTTTTTAGTTTCATTCCTAGCTTACCTGTATTTAACATGATCATGGGGGTCTTTAGTGGAGCGCCATAGGGCCCATACTTTGTTTCTGCTATTGATTTTTTTGTCTGATCTCTTGTCAAATGAACACCCTGTGATACCGGTTGCATTTGGTATTCCCAGAATTCATATAAATATCCATAATCCCCCTTTTAGATTGATTGCGGTTTGACAGAACAATTCTACCCACACTTTGGGCCTATTCATTGATAAAATACTGAAAAGTATTTTAAAACTTATTCACCACATATTAGTTGACTCATGGGATTTTTTGAAGAAAGTTAAAAATGAATATTATACTAAAGATTTTTTTTCACACTATCGATATAGTAAATCTCTTCCCCTCTATTCCACACAAGGAAGGGTTTGATTTGTTTCACAATGTGTTAATTGAACTTAGTCATTTAAATAGCAATATGATAAATTTTATCATGCTCCTTATGAAACTTGTGTTGGAGAACAATTTTGTTTGTTTTTGAGGGGGAGTACTTCAAACAGAAAAAAGGTGTAGCAATGGGTGTGAGTTACAGACTCATATATGCCAATCTGTTCATGTACTCGAGAGAGAAGCAATTGATATTGAACTCTAGATTTTCTAATAAGTGGCACATCTATTTATGCTATTTGGATGATTTGTTTATGATATGGAAAGGTAATGGAACAGAAGTGGAAGAACTGATGGATTATTTGAACAATATTTGTTCTTATTTTAAGTTTACTCATAGTCTGTCCAAGGATAGCATAGATTATTTGGATGTTATTTATATAAAAACCATGATGAGAACATTTTTTGTTCAAAACTGTATAGGATACCTATGTATTCTACACATATCTTGATTTTACAAGTAATCATCCTCCACATATCGAGACAAATTTAGTGAAAGGTCATATGATAAGGGCATCAAGAATGTGTTCTAAGTTAGAAGATCTTAGAATAGAAATTTCCAATTTATGTGCTCCGTTTAGGGAAAGAGGGTATCCCTTGGATTTGTTAACCTCATGTGCTAAGAATATCATCACATAGTGGGGTCATAGAAATAAACCACTCTTAGGGTTAGAGGAATTTCCTGTGTTAAAGAGTAATCAAATAAATAACACCTCTTTTGTGGATTCCATGGTATTGTACTATGGAAGTTTTAGTAAAGAAGTGAGAATTATTATAACAAAGAACTGTGTAATTTTTCACTCAAACACAGACTTGATTACTACACTGGGTGAAATGCAATGACTTGTGTATAAAACAGAGTTTAATTTAAAATATTTGTTGGAACACCCAATACTGAGAGTTGGCCATAAGAAAGGAATTAGTAAATGTGGGACTTGTAAATATTGCCTCTATATTTTAGTTAAGCAACAATTGATCATGGGGAACCCTCAACAATGCATATATTTAGACACAGGAAATTATAATATTAAGGGTTTAATTTATATCAATGTTTGGCAAGGTTGTTGTTCTTTCTACTTGGGTATGACAGAGTATTTTGTAAAAGAATATATGAACATGTATATGCTATCCAATGAAAGAATAGTAACAATGCATTGTATAAACACACATTACTTTGTCCTAACTTCAACAAATTTCAGTTCAGTTTCATAGAACTAGTCAAATATGATGAGGGGGGACTATGAAAATTGTATTGCTATGAGAGAGCTGTATTGGAAACTAAGGTTAAACACAGTGGCACCCCCTGTCCTCAATAACCATGTTAACTTGGGTCCTATACTGAAATATAGGGCTAATATCCTCAGGTAGAATAACAATATTTTTATTTTGTCCCTAGAAAAAAAGGTGACATTTTTTAGGGATTTCTATAGTTACTTCACGTATTTTTATAATATGTTAATTTTTCCAGTGATTATTCCTGTGTTATTAATATTTTAATCTATAAACCTGTTTTTTTAGAGATGTTTGTTGAGTATATATAGGTTTTTTAATGTAGGTTAGCACTGAAGCCTCACTGTACCTTTAAACCATTTGTAGACTAATTAATCTTTAAGTGACTGGTCATGTATTTAAGGTTCGTGGTATGTGTTTTTTTTATTCTGATGAAGTACTGGATTTACCAGTATGAAAGCACTTAATAAAACTTTGGACAGTTGGTTCTTACTGTCCGTTATTGGTTTGCTGTGTCTGTAGTGATCTCCTGTTGGTATTTGTGGATTTTACACACACACACACACACACACACACACACACACACACACACATATATATATATATATATATATATATATATATATATATATATATATATGGATCCATGTGAGAAGATCAAAGTTCCATAATGTTGAATGTCATATGTTTGAGGTCATATGATCAAATTGCCAGAATGCTGAAGCTTATGTATGGAGATCAAGGTAAAATGGAGATCAGGGAGTCTACGCTTTTCTCAATGTATTACAATCTCAATTTTGATATATATAATATTCAGGGGGTGCACCCTCCTGAATAGGAGGTGTGTGGTGGGAGGCCCTTCCAAATATAGAGATTTGTGTTGTTTAGTGTTGTTAGATCCACTGTGGCGACCCCTAACTGGGAAAAGCCCCCACACCCCCCACTTTAATATTCTAACTCTGAGATCACACTACAGTGGGGAAAAGGGAATATTACCTTATCCCCACTGTATCGTGATCTCCACAAAAGATTTGTTAGTTGTACATCAACAGAATAAGTTGATGTACAACTAACAAGACATGCAAACTGCATGTATCTTCGTTTTTT